>NC_088219.1:23300249-23382749 GCF_036934945.1 Oncorhynchus masou masou
AAGTAAATGTAATTGCTAAAATATACTTAAGTATCAAAACTAAAAGTACAAATTCCTTATATTAAGCAAACCAGATGCCACAATTTTCTTGTTTTTATTTTATTTACGGAAAGCCAAGAGCACACTCCAACGCTCAGACATCATTTACAAATGAAGCATGTGTGTTTAGTGAGTCCACCAGATCAGAGGCAGTAGGGATGACCAGGGATGTTCTCTTGATGTGCATGTGAATTGGCAATCTACACACAATACCCCATAATGACAAAGTGAAAAATGTTTTTTTTTTTATGTTTGCGAATTTATTAAAAATAAAAAACATAAATACCTTATTTACATAAGTATTCAGACCCTTTGCTATGAGACTCGAAATTGAGCTCAGGTGCATTTCCATTGATCATCCGTGAGATATTTCTATAACTTGATTGGAGTCCACCTGTGGTAAATTCAATTGATTTGACATGATTTGGAAAGGCACACATCTGTCTATATAAGGTCCCACAATTGACAGTGCTTATCAGATCAAAAACCAAGCCATGAGGTCAAAGCAATTATCTGTAGAGCTCTGAGATAGGATTGTGTTGAGGCACAGATCTGGGTAAGGTCACCAAAAAATGTCTGCAGTATTGAAGGTCCCCAAGAACACAGTGGCTTCCTTCATTCTTAAATGGAAGAAGATTGGAACCACCAAGTCAGGGAGATGACCAAGAACCCGATGGTCACTCTGACAGAGCTCCAGAGTTCCTTTGTGGAGATGGGAGAACCTTCCAGAAGGACACCCATCTCTGTACCACTCCACCAATCAGGCCTTTATGGTAGAGTGGCCAGACGGAAGCGACTCTTCAGTATAAGCCACATGACATCCGGCTTGGTGTTCGCCAAAAGTCACCTAAAGGATGAAACCGAGATTGAACTCTTTGGCCTGAATGCCAAACTGGCACCATCCTACGGTGAAGCATGGCGGTGGCAGCACCATGCTGCGGGGATGTTTTTCAATGGCAGGGACTGGGAGACTAGTCAGGATCGGGGCAAAGATGAACAGAACAAAGTACAGAGAGACCCTTGATGAAAACCTGCTCCAGAGCCTTCAGGACCTCAGACAGGGGTGAAGGTTCACCATCCAATAGCACAATGACCCTAACCACACAGCCAAGACAATGCAGGAGTGGTTTTGGGACAAGTCTCTGAATGTCCTTGAGTGGCCCAGCCAGAGCCTGGACTTGAAACCGATCGAACATCTCTAGAGAGACCTGAAAATAGCTGTGCAGCAAAGCTTCCCATCCAACCTGACAGAGCTTTAGGGGATCTGCAGAGAAGAATGGGAGAAACTCCCTAAATACAGGTGTGCCAAGCTTGTAGCGTCATACCAAAGAAGACTCTAGTCTGTAATCGCTGCCAAAGGTACTTCAACCAAGTACTGAGTAAAGGGTCTGAATACTTATGTAAATGTGATATTTCAGTTTATTTTTATTTTTTACATTTGCAAAACATTCTACAATCCGGTTTTTGCTTTGTCATTATGGGGTATTGTGTGCAGATTGATGAGGGGAAACGATTTAATCAATTTTAGAATAAGGCTGTAACCTAACAAAATGTGGAAAAAGTCAAGGGGTCTGAATACTTTCCGAAGGCATTGTAGATATGGTCCAGAGCAGCTGTGCTGGCACACAGAGAAGAGAAAGAGAGGATAGGAGGAAGAGTGGAAAGGAGAGGAGAGGAAAAAGGAGGAGGAGAGGAGAAAGAGAGGAGCGGAGAAGAGAAAGAGAGAGAGAAGAAAGAGAGAAAGGAGAAAGAGAAAAGAAAGAGAGAGAGGAGAAAGAGAGAGAGAGGAGAATGAGAAAGCACACTCAGCCAGTCCAGTCAGAATCAGGAATGAGACAGAGAGAAAGAGAGATAGAGTGAGAGAGAGAATGGGAGGTGTATTACTGCATCATTGGGAACTCTAATTATGGCCAGAGCAGGTGTGTGATTTAGTGGAAGGTAGCAGGTGTCTGATTTAGTGGGAGGTCAAATCAAATTGTATTTGTCACAGACACATGGTTAGCAGATGTTAATGCGAGTGTAGCAAAATGCTTGTGTTTTTAGTTCAGACAATGCAGCAATATCCAACTGTAACTATTGTTGTTGGAAGGATGGTCGGACCAAGATACAGCGTGGGGTAGGTTAATCATCTTTTATTTATGATAACCGGAACAAAACAAGAAAGAGTAACAAACAAAACGTACAGCTTTGCAGGGCTAAAAAGCAACATTATAAAATCAAGATCCCAAAAACAACAGGTGGGAAAAGGCTGCCTAAATATGATCCCCAATCAGAGACAACGATAGACAGCTGCCTCTGATTGGGAACCATACCAGGCCAACATAGAAAAGAAAAAACTAGACTACCCACCCTAGTCACACCAACGAGTACTCTAACCTAACAATTTCACAACAACTACCTTATACACACAAGTGTAAAGGAATGAATAAGAATATGTACATTAAAAAAAATATATGAATGAGTGATGGTATAGAACGGCATTGTCAAGATGCAGTAGATGGTATAGAGTACAGTATATACATATGAGATGAGTAATGTAGGGTATGTAAACATTATATGAAGTGGCATTGTTTAAAGTGGCTCGTGATACATTTATTACATGCATTTGTCCATTATTAAAGTGGCTGGAGTTGAGTCAGTATGATGGCAGCAGCCACTCAATGTTAGTGATGGTTGTTTAACAGTGTGATGGCCTTGAGATAGAAGCTGTTTTTCAGTCTCTCGGTCCCTGCTTTGATGCACCTGTACTGACCTCGCCTTCTGGATGATAGCGTGGTGAACAGGCAGTGGCTCGGGTGGTTGTTGTCCTTGATGATCGTTTTGGCCTTCCTGTGACATCGGGTGGTGTAGGTGTCCTAGAGGGCAGGTAGTTTGCCCCCCGGTGATGCATTGTGCAGACCTCACTCCCCTCTGGAGAGCCTTACGGTTATGGGCGGAGCAGTTGTCGTACCAGGCGGTGATACAGCCCGACAGGATACTCTCGATGGTGCATCTGTAAACGTTTGTGAGTGTTTTTGGTGACAAGCCGAATTTCTTCAGCCTCCTGAGGTGGAAGAGGCGCTGCTGCGCCTTCTTCACTACGCTGTCTGTGTGGGTGGACCAATTCAGTTTGTCCGTGATGTGTACGCAGAGCAACTTAAAACGTACTACCCTCTCCACTACTGTCCCTTCGATGTGGATAGGAGGGTGCTCCCTCTGCTGTTTCCTGAAGTCCACAAACAACTCCTTTGTTTTTTTGACTTTGCGTGAGAGGTTATTTTCCTGACACCACACTCTGAGGGCCCTCAACTCCTCCCTGCAGGTCGTCTCGTCGTTGTTGGTAATCAAGCCTACCACTGTAGTGTCGTCTGCAAACTTGATGATTGAGTAGGAGGCGTGCATGGCCACGCAGTCGTGGGTGAACAGAGTACAGGAGAGGGCTGAGAACGCACCCTTGTGGGGCCCCACCTGGGGGCGGCCTGTCAGGAAGTCCAGGACCCAGTTGCACAGGGCGGGGTCGAGACCCAGGATCTCGAGCTTGATGACGAGTTTGGAGGGTACTATGTTGTTAAATGCTGAGCTGTCGTCGATGAACAGCATTCTCACATAGGCATTCCTCTTGTCCAGATGGGTTTGGGCAGTGTGATTGTGATTGCGTCGTCTGTGGACCTGATGGTGCGGTAAGCAAATTGGAGTGGGTCTAGGGTGTCACGTAGGGTGGAGGTGATATGGTTCTTGACTAGTCTCTCAAAGCACTTCATGATGACGGAAGTGATTGCTACGGGGCGGTTGTCATTTAGCTCAGTTACCTTAGCTTTCTTGGGAACAGGAACAATGGTGGCCCTCTTGACGCATGTGGGAACAGCAGACTGGGATAAGGATTGAGTGAATATGTCCGCAAACACACCAGCCAGCTGGTCTGCGCATGCTCTGAGGACGCGGCTGGGGATGCCGTCTGGGCCTGCAGGTGTCTGATTGAGCGGAAGGTGTGGCTTTACTGCTGGCCCAGTAAATGCTCTGATGTTATGGCCCATGTTATGCAATGGGTGGTAAGGGACATTTGATTAGTACCTTGAGCACAGCTGAGGTGTTAGTGTGTTCCAGACTGTTACATTCTACACATGGAACTTACATTCTACACATGGAACTGATCTCTCTCTCTCTCTCTCTCTCTCTCTCTCTCTCTCTCTCTCTCTCTCTCTCTCTCTCTCTCTCTCTCTCTCTGTTCATTCTGTCTCCTTTCTGATGCTGACTGAACTGGCTGAGTGTGCTCTCCTCTCCTCTCCTTTCCACTTTTCACAGTAAACCAGACTGTATAGGTTCTGAGAAAATAAATAACATTTTTAAAATCAGGAGTTGACAGTTTGCTCTCTCTGTAACAACACCTCTAGTTATAGTGGGATTGGGAGACTTATTTCAGTGGTTTCAATGCCACAATGAAATACACTATGTACACACTCCGCTACAGTGAAAATAAACCATTTACACAAACAGCATGACTCCTTACTCCTAGAATGCTGAAGACCACCTTCAAAAAGACAGTATACCATGGGTATGACAAAACATGTGTTTTTACTGTTCTAATTATGTTGGTAAGCAGTTTATAATAGCAATAAGGCCCGAGGGGGTGTGGTATATGGCCAATATCCGCCGCGTTGCGTTGTGCCTAAGAACAGCCCTTAGCCGGGGTTTGTTGGCCATATACCACACCCCCTCGGGCCTTATTGCTATTATTAACTGCTTACCAACGTAATTAGAACAGTAAAAACACATGTTTTGTCATACCCATGGTATACTGTCTTTTTGAAGGTGGTCTTCAGCATTCTAGGAGTTAGGAGTCATGCTGTTTGTGTAAATGGTTTATTTTCACTGTAGTGGAGTGTGTACATAGTGTAGTGTATGAGTGTGTACATAGTGTAGTGTATGAGTGTGTACATAGTGTAGTGTATGAGTGTGTACATAGTGTAGTGTATGAGTGTGTACGTAGTGTATGAGTGCGTACATAGTGTAGTGTATGAGTGTGTACATAGTGTAGTGTATGAGTGTGTACATAGTGTAGTGTATGAGTGTGTATGTAGTGTATGAGTGTGTACATAGTGTAGTGTATGAGTGTGTACATAGTGTAGTGTATGAGTGTGTACATAGTGTAGTGTATGAATGTGTACATAGTGTGGTGTATGAGTGTGTACATAGTGTAGTGTATGAGTGTGTACATAGTGTAGTGTATGAGTGTGTACATAGTGTGGTGTATGAGTGTGTACATAGTGTAGTGTATGAATGTGTACATAGAGTGGTGTATGAGTGTGTACAAAGTGTAGTGTATGAGTGCGTACATAGTGTAGTGTATGAGTGTGTACACAGTGTAGTGTATGAGTGTATATATAGTGTGGTGTATGAGTGCGTACATAGTGTAGTGTATGAGTGTGTACATAGTGTAGTGTATGAGTGTGTACATAGTGTAGTGTATGAGTGCGTACATAGTGTAGTGTATGAGTGTGTACATAGTGTGGTGTATGAGTGCGTACATAGTGTAGTGTATGAGTGTGTACATAGTGTAGTGTATGAGTGTGTACATAGTGTAGTGTATGAGTGTGTACGTAGTGTATGAGTGTGTACATAGTGTAGTGTATGAGTGTGTACATAATGTAGTGTATGAGTGTGTACATAGTGTAGTGTATGAATGTGTACATAGTGTGGTGTATGAGTGTGTACATAGTGTAGTGTATGAGTGTGTACATAGTGTAGTGTATGAGTGTGTACATAGTGTAGTGTATGAGTGTATACATAGTGTAGTGTATGAGTGTGTACATAGTGTAGTGTATGAGTGTGTACATAGTGTGGTGTATGAGTGTGTACATAGTGTGGTGTATGAGTGTGTACATAGTGTGGTGTATGAATGTGTGCATAGTGTAGTGTATGAGTGCGTACATAGTGTGGTGTATGAGTGTGTACATAGTGTGGTGTATGAGTGTGGTGTATGAGTGTGTACATAGTGTGGTGTATGAGTGCGTACATAGTGTGGTGTATGAGTGTGTACATAGTGTGGTGTATGAGTGTGTACATAGTGTGGTGTATGAATGTGTGCATAGTGTAGTGTATGAGTGCATAGATTATTGCTTAAATATGCTATGATGGCACTTACAGTACACACAGAACTATAAAAACCTCCCTCCACCATGCATTGAAAAGAGTAGAAAAGAACAAGGGAGACATTAGAGGCCCCTGCTTAAGACGGGCTTAGCTCGTTTCACTGAGTCTGAGCACAGACTGCTCATAAATACATATCAAAGAAATACATAAAATCCCACTGCACCACTTCTCAATGTTCAACACCCAAGTGTAACTCCAGTGTCTAACAGTTGAAGGGCACCTTTATTTTACTTTAGTAGAAGTTATGAGGCTCACAGTATTCTTTCATAACACCCCCATTATATGTGTTGGACAAAAATATTAATAAGTGCAGAAAGCCAATGCCAGGATTGCTCAATTTTCTTTCCACTAGTAAACCAGATTCCTTGCTGAAGTAGGACTTGCTAGTGAGCAATCAACTGAAGTTTGGTTTTAATAAATTGCTAATTTGCAAGGCTAAACCCCAAAATTAAAGCTGGCCAAAGCTGACACGTCTGCTTCTGCAAAGTGGAGGAATTGAACACTGGATACAAATAGACACAAATCTCAGTCTGACAGGCAACAACTCTTAAACACCAGCCGTTCGGGAACAGTTAGAGGTGTGTAGAGTTAGTGATTTAACATTCTGATAACCCCAATAGAACTTGTGACCTCTGAACTCACTTCCTGCTGATATTTGCCTCACCATTTGCCTCATGCAGCGTGACACATCTCCTTCGCATAGAGTTGATCAGGCTGTTGATTGTGGCCCGTGGAATGTTGTCCCACTCGTCTTCAATGGCTGTGCGAAGTCGCTGGATATTGGCGGAAACTGGAACACACTGTCTTACATGTCGATCCAGAGCATCCCAAATTGTGTTGTGTGACCAAACTGCACATTTTGGAGTGGCCTTTTATTGTCCCCAGCACAAGGTGCACCTGTGTAACAATGCTGTTTATTAATCAGCTTCTTGACATGTCACACCTGTCAGTTGGATGGATTATCTTGGCAAAGGAAAAATGCTCACGAACAGAGATGTAAACAAATTTGTCCACAAGATTTTAGAGAAATAAACTTTTTGTGTGTATGGAACATTTCTGGTCTTTTATTTCAGCTCATGAAACATGGAACCAACACTTTACATGTTGTGTTTATATTTTAGTTCAGTGTAGCCTAGTGATTAGCCTTCGGGGCGGCAGGGTAGCCTAGTGGTTAGAGCATTGGACTAGCAACCGGAAGGCTGTGAGTTCAAAACCCCAAGCTGACAAGGTACAAATCTGTCACTCTGCCCCTGAACAGGCAGTTAACCCACTGTTCCCAGGCCGTCATTGAAAATAAGAATGTGTTCTTAACTGACTTGCCTGGTAAAATTAAAGAGGCTTTTTTGCACTCCCACATCACTTATAGACAGAAGATCTCCACTAAACATAGAATCAAATGGTTTATCTCTCTTTCTCAATTTAGTTATATTTTGCTACTTGTAGACTAGTGTCTGTAATTTGCCTGTATATTTCATGATGTGTAGCCTAACATGTGCCCAACGATGTGGCAAAGCAGTGATTTAGTAAGTATTAGAATAAGCCGTAGGTGGTAATCTCTCTCTAGGTCCTAGGTGCAGATCCATCGTCAGTATTGTGAAGTAATTCTAATGTTAAGGTAAGATTTGAATGGAGAAGGCTGATCCGACAGCAGCGCTCCCTTTCCTTCGATTCTACCAGTATTGACACACTCTCCAATGACACACTTAGCAACCATGCTCTTTGTGCTTTTGGAGAAGCATTTATCCACCGTTGTTGGAAAATGCATTGTTGAAACACTCTTAGTTCCATCGCTATTGGGAAAACCGGGCCCTGGACCCTTTCTCCCCCACAATATTACATTTTTAAGAAAAAAGTACCTTTGTGGTCAGTAGGAGCGCATTTGTCACACATGAGGTCAGCGTTTCAAACAGGAGGTGTGTTTAGCTTGAACCTATGCTGAGGCATTTAGGGAATGCTAACCACAAGTCACCCTTTGGGATCAAGTACCGCAGTGTTACAACTCTGAAGGACACCTATCTGACACACACATAAACAAAGGTACACACACACACACACACACACACACACACACACACACACACACACACACACACACACACACACACACACACACACACACACACACACACACACACACACACACACACACACTATTCTTGTCATGTATACTGCCACAATGAATATGATAGTGCCAGAGGTTTTCCAACAGAACTTTGTAGATGTGGAAAAGTGAGCTGCAGTCTATCAGCATAATGTTGTTATGAGAACGTAATGGAGAGAGCATTGTAACATGGTCTAGGGAATAGACATGCAGGCCTCCTGCTGGTGTCTCACCTCAGTGTGGCAGTATCAGATGTTTGTTAGTCAGGCTTGTTATCATAGGAGACATGGCCTCCTCCTGTGGGCAGGTACCGTATGGTGTACTCCTGAATCAGCAGCTTTCCCAATGCAGCTAGTCATACTATTGTCCCGCCGCTCTCTCTCTCTCTCTCTCTCTCTCTCTCTCTCTCTCTCTTTCTTTCTTTCTTTCTTTCTCAGTCGAATGCTGGGAGGAAGAGAGAGAAGGGACAAAAACGGAGCCTCTCTCTCTCTTCAACAGCGAGTCAGCACTTTAACCCTTATCACCGATGTGATCACATGATGTTCACAAACCTATCATCAGCCCATGATTAGGTAATAATAACAGACAATCAACTTAATAATATCACATTGGCAACCAACGCATATTGTATTGGCAACCAACCCATAACGTATTGGCAACCAAACCATCACGTATTGGCAACCAACCCATAACGTATTGGCAACCAAACCATAACGTATTGGCAACTAACTCTGGGCCTACTTCATAACAGATTTAAGGCATAATAATAAACCAAATGATAATTAAGATAAAAGCAATTTTGATCTTAATCGTGAACCAATAAATAACATCATAACAAATAACAATCAAATCATAAACCACATAATAATATCCACATTATGAAGCAACGTTTTACCAAAATGTCTCCCAAATAATTTCTCAGGAATGGATTGGACCTGCTTGATAAGGAATGGGGGATTGTCGTTTTAAAATTCTCTGCAACTCAAAACCAAAGACCTGTCACTGACTGATGAGAAAATTCTATGTGGGAGAGAGTTTGAGTCAGATATTCTTTGTTTATTTAACTTGGCAAGTCAGTTAAGAACAAATTCTTATTTACAATGACGGCCTACCCCGGCCAGACCTGGTCAACGCTGGGCTAATTGTGCGCCGACCTATGGGACTCTCAATCACAGCCGGTTGTGATACAGCCTGGATTCAAACCAGAGTGTCTGTAGTGACACCTCCAACACTGAGATGCAGTGCCTTAGACTGCTGCACCACTCGGGAGCAAGTTGATTCTACTCAACCTAAAGAGCCTGGTTAACCTTTCAACATAGAGGTCACATATGATGAAAGGTGACCTGTTTCCATGGGCCTTCAGGCTTACAGAACAAAATGGTCTCCAAATTCACTGGAACAGTTTACAGGGTAAAGGAGGATAATTGCAAGTTGTGCAAATTGAAGTGCTCTGTAGCAGACAATACTTTCCACAAGGTCAATCGGAATGAGGACTGTACTGTAGTCTACAAGGAAAACATGGATGGAAGGAACTTACGTCAGTGTCGTATTGAATTATAACCAAACCAAAGCTTCAGCAATTAACAAGCAACACGAAGGCCATGTCTTATGGGGGGTTAAATCAATGAATACTGACGTGACAAGACACAAAGAAATCCCGTACTATTCAGTGTTCAGCTAATGCAATACAAAAGTCATGTGTTTGAAATAACTGCTAATCCTATGAAACAAACCTATTGAAGTCTAATTGAAGGACACACCAGAAGATACAGTTGGTCCAATTTCTCCTTTATCTGCCCATCTGTCAACTGTAGGGATAGTAAGGATGACTATACACAAAAGAATGAAACAGCATTTTCAGGGTTAAAAGCCCCGGTATAAACGAATCGCTGCTGAAAACAATCTGTTGGAAACTCGATCTGTTCTCGCTGGTCCCTCTTCCCACAGACTCAAGGCTCACTTACGAATGTGAAATAACATAAAACGACACATTTTCTTCATTAGAGCCTCTGCATGAATCAGTCTGACACAAGGCGACAGCTTGACTACAGCATCCTGGTCTATACCACCCACTCCTAGTTACAGACGGCTGGGAAAATGTTGATGAAAACTGCAGTTCTTTACGTTTTTTTGGGGTCTGGTTTAAAGTTTTTTAAGAGGAGCTTATTTATGTTTTTGGAGGTACTGTGCCTATAAGCATTCACTTTAAGAGCCATTTAAGGCACGTGAGGTCATGTGTGTGTGTGATGTGGTTGTTGTGGTGGCCCATTGGGGATTTGCAGAGTTTGGAGACCAACTTCACAGGTGGGTTGAGGGGTCTGGGTGTCAAGGGATTTAGGAGGAAGGGAAGAGTCAGAGTATGTGGGTGTGTGTGTGTATGTGTGTTAGTGTATGCGTGTGTGTGTGTTTATGTGTGTGAGTATGTATGTGTGCGTCGGGGGGAGACTGTCTCGGCGGTTTTAAGTTGTAAGACCATACCACCAGACGCAACTGAATGGGTAGGTTTAAAATAAATGCATTGCCCCCTGAGCCATTTCAATAACAGGAGCCTCGGGGGCCGGGGTGTGAAATAAAACCCGTGTTGTGGTTTCTTCCCCTCAAAGTAGCCTGGAACACAGCTGGCCTTCACTGAGACCTCTATAGAGGCAGGAGGTAGACACATTAGCATTAACCATAATCCTGCATGTACACTGAATCTTGTTTAGGGATTCAACTCAATCACTGAGCTCTGAACTCTGATACTCTGGACCAGGTGTGAGCTCAAGTAAATGGGGTAAGATACGTACGTAGCTGCCATTACCCTGTACGCACATGGAGAGAAGCAGAAAAGCTCAGGTAATTGCTATCAGAGACGACCTTGGGTAAAAACATATTGGCCTGCCCATTTGGAGTGATTGACGTAGCAGAGGCGATGGTAACTGCTCTCCTGGGGCTCTCCACACGGCTCCATTGTGTGCCCAATTAGGACCATGGCACCATGATGTCATAAAGCGTGGCTGGTGCCTACACCAGCTCTCATCAAAAAGCAGCACAGTGGAGTGGAGCTTTATTACTCCCACACAGGAAGGGACTGGTCCACTCTGCTCTCCCCCACTCCATATATAATGTATTAGAGCCGCCAGTTGTGTTTCAGTCTCCTAGCGACCCTCACCTAAACAAGACGTACCCAAACGGACGCATGACATCACTGCAGGCTCATTCATACCTTATTATGAGCATTCCATTTCTTGTGAAACATTTACACCATTTTGGCATTAGTCGAGCCAGGAGCTCAGCCCCAAAAAACCCACACAACAGGCTTTACGCTGAGAGTCGTGCAGAACAGGGGAGCAGAGGTCAGAGAGACGGAGCCAGGAGTCTTTGATTTTCCAAATGAAATAGAAAGTGCTCGGTATCCGGCACTGGTTTCAGATGACAGTGGGTGCCTTTCAGCAGAAACAACAGCCAGACAGCCTTCTCCATTGTCATTGTAAGTGTAAAATTAGTTCCAGTTCTCTGTAATCTGTTCCAGCTGCTGGGACATTGTGGTGGCTGTGATAGAGCGATGGTTGGAGCATCAGCGTCTCAGACTCAGAACAGGGCCGGACTAATTCTAATGGGCAAGGCTGTGGTCAGCTGCTCCCCCGACTAACCTCCCCAAGAGATATTGGCCAGAACATTCCAGAAGGGGGGGGGGGGGGGGGGATCATTCTAGTAAGACCGGAATAAAAGAGAAAAACCACTTAAAGAAGACGGAGAGGAATTTCGCCTTGGCGTCATGTGTGGCCCCTTGGAACAATGGAGATGCTATTCTAATCTGAGACAATATACAGTGCAAACAGCCGACTCACTGAATGAATGTCAGTCTAAACACAGACATACTAAACTGGGTGTTGCTAAAAAATACAAAATTAGATGAAAAAGGGCAGTAAGACTGTGATACCACCAGCAGATTTGGGCTCGAGGTTCAGAGCCACAGTCTGTCACTCGGTGTTCCTTGGTTCTGGTTCTGGTCCATACGGGTTTGACTCTGACAGCTAACTGTAACATGTGAATAGTCTTAAGGACAGGCTCATCTTCTACATGTGGTTTGGCGGCTGGAAGACAAGATGGTTGACTAAAAAAAGCCAGTGAATTACAGTATTACATACTCTCCTGTCCCGTGCCACGTCCCTCAGCAATCCCTGTTATTGTTGACATAATTGATCTCACGGCTGGTTAGGTTACGTTCAAATGTAATTCTATCAGTCTATCAGAATCCCAGTCACTCCAATACCTGTTATACACCTTTATCTTCAAGAATAAGACTTGTAAATATGGAAGTATAGATTAGCCAAAGTATTTTACCTGAGCATAACCCCAAAAGTAAGGACTTTAACCAAGTTTTAAGGCTATACAGTGGTTGTTTACATTTACAATGTCTACAAACAAGTCCAAAAATGGATGTAGCAACTACAGATTGCCCCTTTAAGTTTATCAAAAGTGTGTGAGTTTGAGCATGTGTCCATTAGGCCTATGGATTTTTTTTTTGTTATCAGCAGAATTAGATTGAGCAGTAAAAGCCTTACTTTTATTCCATAGGCTGAGATCTGCAATATGCAGCTGTTGCAAGAGTGCATGTTGCAATAGTTTCATTGGCTGTCCACTAGTTTGAAAAACAATGATTGATAGGCAGCTTAAACTTCTTGAATTCAACCATTTTTGGTTCAAATACATTTTTAGATTTATGAACATCCATCCACAACAACAACAGTCCGTAAGGCGCAAATAGCTAAATGAGAGAGCAGCAGTGTGATTCACATCAATAATACGTGATATCTGTATCGCCGTAGACTACACCACTGCTGTCATCCTTACATCCAAGAGTTTATTCAAGTTGGATAATCTTTGAAAAGCCTGTTCCTGCTCTTTTCCCATCAAACACATTTGGTGAATCATCATAATGGTCTCTGACTTGTGGTCAGACTGGCTCAGGTGGAACAAACTTGAACTTGGGCCTTTTTTCAATGCTGATTTGAATGTCATTGAGAAAACAGAGAAGTGTCAACAACAAAAAATTCTGCAAACATCGTTTCTGAATTTTAAAGTAATCATCTAGTTTTTCAAAAGTACCTGTAATCTGATGACAATATTTTTTTCTGGTAACGTAACAGATTACAGTTACAGTTTTTTGTAATCCCTTACATGTAACACAGACGATCATGTGTCATTGAACTGTTAACGTGATACTTGAAAGAGAGAAGGGGGACTGTGTGTACTGTAAGAATATGTGTGTCTGTCCAGTGTACTGTATGTACTGTAAGAATATGTGTGTCTGTCAGGTGTACTGTATGTACTGTATGAATATGTGTGTCTGTCCAGTGTACTGTATGTACTGTATGAATATGTATGTCTGTTCTGTGTACTGTATGAATATGTGTGTCTGTCCAGTGTACTGTATGTACTGTAAGAATATGTGTGTCTGTCCAGTGTACTGTATGTACTGTATGAATATGTGTGTCTGTTCTGTGTACTGTATGAATATGTGTGTCTGTCCAGTGTACTGTATGTACTGTATGAATATGTGTGTCTGTCCAGTGTACTGTATGTACTGTAAGAATATGTGTGTCTGTCCAGTGTACTGTATGTACAGTATGAATGTGTGTGTCTGTCCAGTGTACTGTATGAATATGTGTGTCTGTCCAGTGTACTGTATGAATATGTATGTCTGTCCAGTGTAGTGTATGTACTGTAAGAATATGTTTGTCTATCCAGTGTACTGTATGTACTGTATGAATATGTGTGTCTGTCCAGTGTACTGTATGTACTGTAAGAATATGTGTGTCAGTCCAGTGTAATGTATGTACTGTATGAATGTGTGTGTCTGTCCAGTGTACTGTATGTACTGTAAGAATATGTGTGTCTGTCCAGTGTACTGTATGTACTGTATGAATTTGTGTCTGTCCAGTGTACTGTATGTACTGTAAGAATACATGTGTCTGTCCAGTGTACTGTATGTACTGTATGAATATGTGTGTATGTCCAGTGTACTGTATGAATATGTGTGTCTGTCCAGTGTACTGTATGAATATGTGTGTCTGTCCAGTGTACTGTATGTACAGCATGAATATGTGTGTCTGTCCAGTGTACTGTCCAGTGTACTGTATGAATATGTGTCGGTCCAGTGTACTGTATGTACTGTAAGAATATGTGTGTCTGTCCAGTGTACTGTATGAATATGTGTGTCTGTCCAGTGTACTGTGTGTACTGTATGAATATGTGTGTCTGTCCAGTGTGCTGTATGAATATGTGAGTCTGTCCAGTGTACTGTATGTACTGTAAGAATATGTGTGTCTGTCCAGTGTACTGTATGAATATGTGTGTCTGTCCAGTGTACTGTATGTACTGTATGAATATGTGAGTCTGTCCAGTGTACTGTATGTACTGTAAGAATATGTGTGTCTGTCCAGTGTACTGTATGTACTGTATGAATATGTGTGTCTGTCCAGTGTACTGTATGAATATGTGTGTCTGTCCAATGTGATGTATGAATATGTGTGTCTATCCAATGTACTGTATGTACTGTATGAATATGTGTGTCTGTAAAGTGTAATGTATGTACAGTATGAATATGTGTGTTTGTCCAGTGTAATGTATGTACTGTATGAATATGTGTGTCTGTAAAGTGTAATGTATGTACTGTATGAATATGTGTGTCTGTCCAGTGTACAGTATAAATGTGTGTGTCTGTCCAGTGTACTGTATGAATATGTGTGTCTGTCCAGTGTACTGTATGTACTGTATGAATATGTGTGTCTGTCCAGTGTACAGTATGAATATGTGTGTCTGTCCAGTGTACTGTATGTACTGTATGAATATGTGTGTCTGTCCAGTGTAATGTATGTACTGTATGAATATGTGTGTCTGTCCAGTGTAATGTATGTACTGTAAGAATATGTGTGTCTGTCCAGTGTACTGTATGTACTGTAAGAATATGTGTGTCTGTCCAGTGTAATGTATGTACTGTATGAATATGTGTGTCTGTCCAGTGTAATGTATGTACTGTATGAATATGTGAGTCTGTCCAGTGTACTGTATGTACAGTATGAATATGTGTCTCTCCAGTGTACTGTATGAATATGTGTGTCTGTCAAGTGTACTGTGTGTACTGTATGAATATGTGTGTCTGTCCAGTGTAGTGTATGAATATGTGTGTCTGTCCAGTGTACTGTATGTACAGCATGAATATGTGTGTCTGTCCAGTGTACTATATGTACTGTATGAATATGTGTGTATGTCCAGTGTACTGTATGAATATGTGTGTCTGTCCAGTGTACTGTATGAATATGTGTGTCTGTCCAATGTACTGTATGTACAGCATGAATATGTGTGTCTGTCCAGTGTACTGTCCAGTGTACTGTATGAATATGTGTCGGTCCAGTGTACTGTATGTACTGTGAGAATATGTGTGTCTGTCCAGTGTACTGTATGAATATGTGTGTCTGTCCAATGTACTGTGTGTACTGTATGAATATGTGTGTCTGTCCAGTGTACTGTATGAATATGTGAGTCTGTCCAGTGTACTGTATGTACTGTAAGAATATGTGTGTCTGTCCAGTGTACTGTATGAATATGTGTGTCTGTCCAGTGTACTGTATGTACTGTATGAATATGTGAGTCTGTCCAGTGTACTGTATGTACTGTAAGAATATGTGTGTCTGTCCAGTGTACTGTATGTACTGTATGAATATGTGTGTCTGTCCAGTGTACTGTATGTACTGTATGAATATGTGTGTCTGTCCAGTGTACTGTATGTACTGTAAGAATATGTGTGTCTGTCCAGTGTACTGTATGTACTGTATTAATATGTGTGTCTGTCCAGTGTACTGTATGAATATGTGTGTCTGTCCAGTGTAATGTATGTACTGTATGAATATGTGTGTCTGTCCAGTGTACAGTATAAATGTGTGTGTCTGTCCAGTGTACTGTATGAATATGTGTGTCTGTCCAGTGTACTGTATGTACAGTATGAATGTGTGTGTCTGTCCAGTGTACTGTATGAATATGTGTGTCTGTCCAGTGTACTGTATGTACTGTATGAATATGTATGTCTGTCCAGTGTAGTGTATGTACTGTAAGAATATGTGTGTCTGTCCAGTGTACTGTATGTACTGTATGAATATGTGTGTCTGTCCAGTGTACTGTATGTACTGTAAGAATATGTGTGTCTGTCCAGTGTACTGTATGTACTGTAAGAATATGTGTGTCTGTCCAGTGTACTGTATATACTGTAAGAATATGTGTGTCTGTCCAGTGTACTGTATGTACTGTATGAATTTGTGTCTGTCCAGTGTACTGTATGTACTGTAAGAATACATGTGTCTGTCCAGTGTACTGTATGTACTGTATGAATATGTGTGTATGTCCAGTGTACTGTATGAATATGTGTGTCTGTCCAGTGTACTGTATGAATATGTGTGTCTGTCCAGTGTACTGTATGTACAGCATGAATATGTGTGTCTGTCCAGTGTACTGTCCAGTGTACTGTATGAATATGTGTCGGTCCAGTGTACTGTATGTACTGTAAGAATATGTGTGTCTGTCCAGTGTACTGTATGAATATGTGTGTCTGTCCAGTGTACTGTGTGTACTGTATGAATATGTGTGTCTGTCCAGTGTGCTGTATGAATATGTGAGTCTGTCCAGTGTACTGTATGTACTGTAAGAATATGTGTGTCTGTCCAGTGTACTGTATGAATATGTGTGTCTGTCCAGTGTACTGTATGTACTGTATGAATATGTGAGTCTGTCCAGTGTACTGTATGTACTGTAAGAATATGTGTGTCTGTCCAGTGTACTGTATGTACTGTATGAATATGTGTGTCTGTCCAGTGTACTGTATGAATATGTGTGTCTGTCCAATGTGATGTATGAATATGTGTGTCTATCCAATGTACTGTATGTACTGTATGAATATGTGTGTCTGTAAAGTGTAATGTATGTACAGTATGAATATGTGTGTTTGTCCAGTGTAATGTATGTACTGTATGAATATGTGTGTCTGTAAAGTGTAATGTATGTACTGTATGAATATGTGTGTCTGTCCAGTGTACAGTATAAATGTGTGTGTCTGTCCAGTGTACTGTATGAATATGTGTGTCTGTCCAGTGTACTGTATGTACTGTATGAATATGTGTGTCTGTCCAGTGTACAGTATGAATATGTGTGTCTGTCCAGTGTACTGTATGTACTGTATGAATATGTGTGTCTGTCCAGTGTAATGTATGTACTGTATGAATATGTGTGTCTGTCCAGTGTAATGTATGTACTGTAAGAATATGTGTGTCTGTCCAGTGTACTGTATGTACTGTAAGAATATGTGTGTCAGTCCAGTGTAATGTATGTACTGTATGAATGTGTGTGTCTGTCCAGTGTAATGTATGTACTGTATGAATATGTGAGTCTGTCCAGTGTACTGTATGTACAGTATGAATATGTGTCTCTCCAGTGTACTGTATGAATATGTGTGTCTGTCAAGTGTACTGTGTGTACTGTATGAATATGTGTGTCTGTCCAGTGTAGTGTATGAATATGTGTGTCTGTCCAGTGTACTGTATGTACAGCATGAATATGTGTGTCTGTCCAGTGTACTATATGTACTGTATGAATATGTGTGTATGTCCAGTGTACTGTATGAATATGTGTGTCTGTCCAGTGTACTGTATGAATATGTGTGTCTGTCCAATGTACTGTATGTACAGCATGAATATGTGTGTCTGTCCAGTGTACTGTCCAGTGTACTGTATGAATATGTGTCGGTCCAGTGTACTGTATGTACTGTAAGAATATGTGTGTCTGTCCAGTGTACTGTATGAATATGTGTGTCTGTCCAATGTACTGTGTGTACTGTAAGAATATGTGTGTCTGTCCAGTGTACTGTATGAATATGTGTGTCTGTCCAGTGTACTGTATGTACTGTAAGAATATGTGTGTCTGTCCAGTGTACTGTATGAATATGTGTGTCTGTCCAGTGTACTGTATGTACTGTATGAATATGTGAGTCTGTCCAGTGTACTGTATGTACTGTAAGAATATGTGTGTCTGTCCAGTGTACTGTATGTACTGTATGAATATGTGTGTCTGTCCAGTGTACTGTATGTACTGTATGAATATGTGTGTCTGTCCAGTGTACTGTATGTACTGTAAGAATATGTGTGTCTGTCCAGTGTACTGTATGTACAGTATTAATATGTGTATCTGTCCAGTGTACTGTATGAATATGTGTGTCTGTCCAGTGTACTGTATGTACTGTATGAATATGTGAGTCTGTCCAGTGTACAGTATAAATGTGTGTGTCTGTCCAGTGTAATATATGAATATGTGTGTCTGTCCAGTGTACTGCATGTACTGTATGAATATGTGTGTCTGTCCAGTGTACTGTATGAATATGTGTGTCTGTCCAGTGTACTGTATGTACTGTATGAATATGTGTGTCTGTCCAGTGTAATATATGAATATGTGTGTCTGTCCAGTGTACTGCATGTACTGTATGAATATGTGTGTCTGTCCAGTGTACTGTATGAATATATGTGTCTGTCCAGTGTACTGTATGTACTGTATGAATTTGTGTCTGTCCAGTGTACTGTATGTACTGCAAGAATACATGTGTCTGTCCAGTGTACTGTATGTACAGCATGAATATGTGTGTCTGTCCAGTGTACTGTATGTACTGTATGAATATGTGTGTATGTCCAGTGTACTGTATGAATATGTGTGTCTGTCCAGTGTACTGTATGAATATGTGTGTCTGTCCAGTGTACTGTATGTACAGCATGAATATGTGTGTCTGTCCAGTGTACTGTCCAGTGTACTGTATGAATATGTGTCGGTCCAGTGTACTGTATGTACTGTGAGAATATGTGTGTCTGTCCAGTGTACTGTATGTACTGTGAGAATATGTGTGTCTGTCCAGTGTACTGTGTGTACTGTATGAATATGTGTGTCTGTCCAGTGTACTGTATGAATATGTGAGTCTGTCCAGTGTACTGTATGTACTGTAAGAATATGTGTGTCTGTCCAGTGTACTGTATGAATATGTGTGTCTGTCCAGTGTACTGTATGTACTGTATGAATATGTGAGTCTGTCCAGTGTACTGTATGTACTGTAAGAATATGTGTGTCTGTCCAGTGTACTGTATGAATATGTGTGTCTGTCCAGTGTACTGTATGTACTGTATGAATATGTGTGTCTGTCCAGTGTACTGTATGTACAGTATTAATATGTGTGTCTGTAAAGTGTAATGTATGTACTGTATGAATATGTGTGTCTGTCCAGTGTAATGTATGTACTGTATGAATATGTGTGTCTGTCCAGTGTACAGTATAAATGTGTGTGTCTGTCCAGTGTACTGTATGAATATGTGTGTCTTTCCAGTGTACTGTATGTACTGTATGAATATGTGTGTCTGTAAAGTGTAATGTATGTACTGTATGAATATGTGTGTCTGTCCAGTGTACAGTATAAATGTGTGTGTCTGTCCAGTGTACTGTATGAATATGTGTGTCTGTCCAGTGTACTGTATGTACTGTATGAATATGTGTGTCTGTCCAGTGTACAGTATGAATATGTGTGTCTGTCCAGTGTACTGTAAGAATATGTGTGTCTGTCCAGTGTAATGTATGTACTGTATGAATATGTGTGTCTGTCCAGTGTACTGTATGTACAGTATGAATATGTGTGTCTGTCCAGTGTACTGTATGTACTGTAAGAATACATGAGTCTGTCCAGTGTACTGTATGTACTGTATGAATATGTGTCTGTCCAGTGTACTGTATGAATATGTGTGTCTGTCCAGTGTACTGTATGAATATGTGTGTCTGTCCAGTGTACTGTATGTACAGCATGAATATGTGTGTCTGTCCAGTGTACTGTATGTACTGTATGAATATGTGTGTATGTCCAGTGTACTGTATGAATATGTGTGTCTGTCCAGTGTACTGTATGAATATGTGTGTCTGTCCAGTGTACTGTATGTACAGCATGAATATGTGTGTCTGTCCAGTGTACTGTCCAGTGTACTGTATGAATATGTGTCGGTCCAGTGTACTGTATGTACTGTAAGAATATGTGTGTCTGTCCAGTGTACTGTATGAATATGTGTGTCTGTCCAGTGTACTGTGTGTACTGTATGAATATGTGTGTCTGTCCAGTGTACTGTATGAATATGTGAGTCTGTCCAGTGTACTGTAAGAATATGTGTGTCTGTCCAGTGTACTGTATGAATATGTGTGTCTGTCCAGTGTACTGTATGTACTGTATGAATATATGAGTCTGTCCAGTGTACTGTATGTACTGTAAGAATATGTGTGTCTGTCCAGTGTACTGTATGAATATGTGTGTCTGTCCAGTGTACTGTATGTACTGTAAGAATATGTGTGTCTGTCAGTGTACTGTATGTACAGTATTAATATGTGTGTCTGTAAAGTGTAATGTATGTACTGTATGAATATGTGTGTCTGTCCAGTGTAATGTATGTACTGTATGAATATGTGTGTCTGTCCAGTGTACTGTATGTACTGTATGAATATGTGTGTCTGTCCAGTGTACTGTATAAATGTGTGTGTCTGTCCAGTGTACTGTATGAATATGTGTGTCTGTCCAGTGTACTGTATGAATATGTGTGTCTGTAAAGTGTAATGTATGTACTGTATGAATATGTGTGTCTGTCCAGTGTACAGTATAAATGTGTGTGTCTGTCCAGTGTACTGTATGAATATGTGTGTCTGTCCAGTGTACTGTATGTACTGTATGAATATGTGTGTCTGTCCAGTGTACTGTATGAATATGTGTGTCTGTCCAGTGTACTGTAAGAATATGTGTGTCTGTCCAGTGTACTGTATGTACTGTATGAATATGTGTGTCTGTCCAGTGTACTGTATGTACAGTATGAATATGTGTGTCTGTCCAGTGTACTGTATGTACTGTATGAATATGTGTGTCTGTCCAGTGTACTGTATGAATATGTGTGTCTGTCCAGTGTACTGTATGAATATGTGTGTCTGTCCAGTGTAATATATGAATATGTGTGTCTGTCCAGTGTACTGTATGAATATGTGTGTCTGTCCAGTGTAATATATGAATATGTGTGTCTGTCCAGTGTACTGCATGTACTGTATGAATATGTGTGTCTGTCCAGTGTACTGTATGAATATGTGTGTCTGTCCAGTGTACTGTATGAATATGTGTGTCTGTCCAGTGTAATATATGAATATGTGTGTCTGTCCAGTGTACTGCATGTACTGTATGAATATGTGTGTCTGTCCAGTGTACTGTATGTACTGTATGAATATGTGTGTCTGTCCAGTGTACTGTATGTACTGTATGAATATATGTGTCTTTCCAGTGCACTGTATGAATATGTGTCAGTCCAGTGTACTGTTTGAATATGTGTATCTGTAAAGTGTAATGTATGTACAGTATGAATATGTGTGTCTGTCCAGTGTACTGTATGAATATGTGTGTCTGTCCAGTGTACTGTATGAATATGTGTGTCTGTCCAGTGTACTGTATGAATATGTGTGTCTATCCAGTGTACTGTGTGTACTGTATGAATATGTGTGTCTGTCCAGTGTACTGTATGAATATGTGTGTCTGTCCAGTGTATTGTATGTACTATATGAATATGTGTGTCTGTCCAGTGTAATGTATGTACAGTATGAATATGTGTGTCTATCCAGTGTACTGCATGAATATGTGTGTCTGTCCAGTGCACTGTATGAATATGTGTGTCTGTCCAGTGTACTGTATGAATATGTGTGTCTATCCAGTGTACTGTATGTACTGTATGAATATGTGTGTCTGTCCAGTGTACTGTATGAATATGTGTGTCTGTCCAGTGTACTGTGTGTACTGTATGAATATGTGTGTCTATCCAGTGTACTGTATGAATATGTGTGTCTGTCCAGTGTACTGTATGTACAGTATGAATATGTGTGTCTGTCCAGTGTACTGTATGTACAGTATGAATATGTGTGTCTGTCCAGTGTACTGTATGAATATGTGTGTCTGTCCAGTGTACTGTATGAATATGTGTGTCTATCCAGTGTACTGTGTGAATATGTGTGTCTGTCCAGTGTACTGTATGTACAGTATGAATATGTGTGTCTGTCCAGTGTACTGTATGAATATGTGTGTCTGTCCAGTGTACTGTATGTACTATATGAATATGTGTGTCTGTCCAGTGTAATGTATGTACAGTATGAATATGTGTGTCTGTCCAGTGTACTGCATGTACTGTATGAATATGTGTGTCTGTCCAGTGTACTGTATGTACTGTATGAATATGTGTGTCTGTCCAGTGTACTGTATGTTCAGTATGAATATGTGTCTGTCCAGTGTACTGTATGTACTGTATGAATATGTGTGTCTGTCCAGTGTACTGTATGTACTGTATGAATATGTGTGTCTGTCCAGTGCACTGTATGAATATGTGTGTCTGTCCAGTGTACTGTATGAATATGTGTGTTTGTCCAGTGTACTGTATGTACTGTATGAATATGTGTGTCTGTCCAGTGTACTGTATGTACTGTATGAATAAGTGTGTCTGTCCAGTGTACTGTATGAATATGTGTGTCTGTCCAGTGTACTGCATGAATATGTGTGTCTGTCCAGTGTACTGTATGAATATGTGTGTCTGTCCAGTGTACTGTATGAATATGTGTGTCTGTCCAGTGTACTGTATGAATATGTGTCTATCCAGTGTACTGTATGAATATGTGTGTCTGTCCAGTGTACTGTATGTACTGTATGAATATGTGTGTCTGTCCAGTGTACTGTATGTACTGTATGAATATGTGTGTCTGTCCAGTGTACTGTATGTACTGTATGAATATGTGTGTCTGTCCAGTGTACTGTATGTACAGTATGAATATGTGTGTCTGTCCAGTGTACTGTATGAATATGTGTGTCTGTCCAGTGTACTGTATGTACAGTATGAATATGTGTGTCTGTCCAGTGTACTGTATGAATATGTGTGTCTATCCAGTGTACTGTATGAATATGTGTGTCTGTCCAGTGTACTGTATGAATATGTGTGTCTGTCCAGTGTACTGTATGTACTGTATGAATATGTGAGTCTGTCCAGTGTACTGTATGTACTGTATGAATATGTGTGTCTGTCCAGTGTACTGTATGAATATGTGTGTCTGTCCAGTGTACTGTATGTACTGTATGAATATGTGTGTCTATCCAGTGTACTGTATGTACAGTATTAATATGTGTGTCTGTAAAGTGTAATGTATGTACTGTATGAATATGTGTGTCTGTCCAGTGTAATGTATGTACTGTATGAATATGTGTGTCTGTCCAGTGTACAGTATAAATGTGTGTGTCTGTCCAGTGTACTGTATGAATATGTGTGTCTTTCCAGTGTACTGTATGTACTGTATGAATATGTGTGTCTGTAAAGTGTAATGTATGTACTGTATGAATATGTGTGTCTGTCCAGTGTACAGTATAAATGTGTGTGTCTGTCCAGTGTACTGTATGAATATGTGTGTCTGTCCAGTGTACTGTATGTACTGTATGAATATGTGTGTCTGTCCAGTGTACAGTATGAATATGTGTGTCTGTCCAGTGTACTGTAAGAATATGTGTGTCTGTCCAGTGTAATGTATGTACTGTATGAATATGTGTGTCTGTCCAGTGTACTGTATGTACAGTATGAATATGTGTGTCTGTCCAGTGTACTGTATGTACTGTAAGAATACATGAGTCTGTCCAGTGTACTGTATGTACTGTATGAATATGTGTCTGTCCAGTGTACTGTATGAATATGTGTGTCTGTCCAGTGTACTGTATGAATATGTGTGTCTGTCCAGTGTACTGTATGTACAGCATGAATATGTGTGTCTGTCCAGTGTACTGTATGTACTGTATGAATATGTGTGTATGTCCAGTGTACTGTATGAATATGTGTGTCTGTCCAGTGTACTGTATGAATATGTGTGTCTGTCCAGTGTACTGTATGTACAGCATGAATATGTGTGTCTGTCCAGTGTACTGTCCAGTGTACTGTATGAATATGTGTCGGTCCAGTGTACTGTATGTACTGTAAGAATATGTGTGTCTGTCCAGTGTACTGTATGAATATGTGTGTCTGTCCAGTGTACTGTGTGTACTGTATGAATATGTGTGTCTGTCCAGTGTACTGTATGAATATGTGAGTCTGTCCAGTGTACTGTAAGAATATGTGTGTCTGTCCAGTGTACTGTAAGAATATGTGTGTCTGTCCAGTGTACTGTATGTACTGTATGAATATGTGAGTCTGTCCAGTGTACTGTATGTACTGTAAGAATATGTGTGTCTGTCCAGTGTACTGTATGAATATGTGTGTCTGTCCAGTGTACTGTATGTACTGTAAGAATATGTGTGTCTGTCCAGTGTACTGTATGTACAGTATTAATATGTGTATCTGTCCAGTGTACTGTATGTACTGTAAGAATATGTGTGTCTGTCCAGTGTAATGTATGTACTGTATGAATATGTGTGTCTGTCCAGTGTACTGTATGTACTGTATGAATATGTGTGTCTGTCCAGTGTACTGTATAAATGTGTGTGTCTGTCCAGTGTACTGTATGAATATGTGTGTCTGTCCAGTGTACTGTATGAATATGTGTGTCTGTAAAGTGTAATGTATGTACTGTATGAATATGTGTGTCTGTCCAGTGTACAGTATAAATGTGTGTGTCTGTCCAGTGTACTGTATGAATATGTGTGTCTGTCCAGTGTACTGTATGTACTGTATGAATATGTGTGTCTGTCCAGTGTACAGTATGAATATGTGTGTCTGTCCAGTGTACTGTAAGAATATGTGTGTCTGTCCAGTGTAATGTATGTACTGTATGAATATGTGTGTCTGTCCAGTGTACTGTATGTACAGTATGAATATGTGTGTCTGTCCAGTGTACTGTATGTACTATATGAATATGTGTGTCTGTCCAGTGTACTGTATGAATATGTGTGTCTGTCCAGTGTACTGTATGAATATGTGTGTCTGTCTAGTGTAATATATGAATATGTGTGTCTGTCCAGTGTACTGTATGAATATGTGTGTCTGTCCAGTGTAATATATGAATATGTGTCTGTCCAGTGCACTGCATGTACTGTATGAATATGTGTGTCTGTCCAGTGTACTGTATGAATATGTGTGTCTGTCCAGTGTAATATATGAATATGTGTGTCTGTCCAGTGTATTATATGAATATGTGTGTCTGTCCAGTGTACTGCATGTACTGTATGAATATGTTTGTCTGTCCAGTGTACTGTATGAATATGTGTGTCTGTTCTGTGTACTGTATGAATATGTGTGTCTGTCCAGTGTACTGTATGTACTGTATGAATATGTGTGTCTTTCCAGTGCACTGTATGAATATGTGTCAGTCAGTGTACTGTATGTACTGTTTGAATATGTGTGTCTGTCCAGTGTACTGTATGTACTGTATGAATATGTGTGTATGTATGTGTATGTCCAGTGTACTGTATGAATATGTGTGTCTGTCCAGTGTACAGTATGAATATGTGTGTCTGTCCAGTGTACTGTATGAATATGTGTGTCTATCCAGTGTACTGTGTGTACTGTATGAATATGTGTGTCTGTCCAGTGTACTGTATGAATATGTGTGTCTGTCCAGTGTATTGTATGTACTATATGAATATGTGTGTCTGTCCAGTGTAATGTATGTACAGTATGAATATGTGTGTCTATCCAGTGTACTGCATGAATATGTGTGTCTGTCCAGTGTACTGTATGTACAGTATGAATGTGTGTGTCTGTCCAGTGAACAGTATGACTATGTGTGTCTATCCAATGTACTGTATGTACTGTATGAATATGTGTGTCTGTCCAGTGTACTGTATGAATATGTGTGTCTGTCCAGTGTACTGTATGTCCTGCATGAATATCTGTGTCTATCCAGTGTACTGTATGAATATGTGTGTCTGTCCAGTGTACTGTATGTACATTATGAATATGTGTGTCTGTCCAGTGTACTGCATGTACTGTATGAATATGTGTGTCTGTCCAGTGTACTGTATGAATATGTGTGTCTGTCCAGTGTACTGTGTGTAGTGTACTGTATGAATATGTGTGTCTGTCCAGTGTGTACTGTATGAATATGTGTGTCTGTCCAGTGTACTGTATGTACAGTATGAATATGTGTGTCTGTCCAGTGTACTGTATGTACTGAATATGTGTGTCTGTCCAGTGTAATGTATGTACAGTATGAATATGTGTGTCTGTCCAGTGTACTGCATGTACTGTATGAATATGTGTGTCTGTCCAGTGTACTGTATGTACTGTATGAATATGTGTGTCTGTCCAGTGTACTGTATGTTCAGTATGAATATGTGTGTCTGTCCAGTGTACTGTATGTACTGTATGTATGTGTGTCTGTCCAGTGTACTGTATGTACTGTATGAATATGTGTGTCTGTCCAGTGCACTGTATGAATATGTGTGTCTGTCCAGTGTACTGTATGAATATGTGTGTCTGTCCAGTGTACTGTATGTACTGTATGAATATGTGTGTCTGTCCAGTGTACTGTATGTACTGTATGAATATGTGTGTCTGTCCAGTGTACTGTATGAATATGTGTGTCTGTCCAGTGTAATGTATGAATATGTGTGTCTGTCCAGTGTACTGTATGAATATGTGTGTCTGTCCAGTGCACTGTATGAATATGTGTGTCTGTCCAGTGTACTGTATGAATATGTGTGTCTGTCCAGTGTACTGTATGAATATGTGTGTCTGTCCACTGTATGTACTGTATGAATATGTGTGTCTGTCCAGTGTACTGTATGTACTGTAAGAATATGTGTGTCTGTCCAGTGTACTGTATGTACTGTATGAATATGTGTGTCTGTCCAGTGTACTGTATGAATATGTGTGTCTGTCCAGTGTACTGTATGTACTGTATGAATATGTGTGTCTGTCCAGTGTACTGTATGTACAGTATGAATATGTGTGTCTGTCCAGTACTGTATGAATATGTGTGTCTGTCCAGTGTACTGTATGAATATGTGTGTCTGTCCAGTGTATTGTATGAATATGTGTGTCTGTCCAGTGTACTGTATGAATATGTGTGTCTGTCCAGTGTACTGTATGAATATGTGTGTCTGTCCAGTGTACTGTATGAATATGTGTGTCTGTCCAGTGTACTGTATGAATATGTGTGTCTGTCCAGTGTACTGTATGAATATGTGTGTCTGTCCAGTGTATGAATATGTGTGTCTGTCCAGTGTACTGTATGTGTGGGAGGTAGCAGGTGGGGGGGGGGGTGTTCCAGATCCTGGGAGGTTAAAGTCAGAGGGCCCAGAGAGTGGCGATCTCCTTCTGCCTGACTGCTCCTGAAAACAAGCCGAGTGTTGAGACTAAGTGGCATCTGCCGTCTGACTCAAATCACCTTCCTTCAGAAAAGCTGTGCCTCGTGACCGCAGGGCCATGCTACCATCTTTAACCCTCCAACCAGCCTCTCACCACCTGTAGCCACCACCCACCAGCCACCACCCTCTCTCACCAACTGTAGCCACCACCCTCGTCAGCCAGCTACCACCCTCACCAGTCAGAACCAACCTTCAACATGACAAACTCTCACCAACCAACTGCAGTCACCATCTTTACCAGTCAGATTCCACCCTCCACCCTCACCAGCTTCCACACTCTGGTTCATCTCTGGTTCATCTCTGAGTGAAGGAGGTGAGTGAAGGAGGTGAGTGAAGAAGGTAAGTGCATGTTGAAGCTCAATCCTATCAAAGACAATATCAGTCAAACCTTCTCTCATACATTCTTTAAAATTGACACGGATCTGAGCAAAATCAACAGTAACTGTTGCTACCAAACATTATATTCACCCTGTATATTGAACAGGCCACACTAGGATCGAGTCCACAGTGCAGATGAAAGCACAGGAACTGAAAAGTGGAGGAGAGGAAGGGGGCTGGGGGGAGTGAGGCATTCTTTCTAGCAATGGAAGAAGAATCCAGAATCGGGCCCTCTCTTAATCGTGCCCTTAATCCACAGTAAGTCCATTTCATATGGGGCGCTTTGGTTCAGAACACAGTGAAAATCCCCGCAAAACCAGGGAACACCATCCCCAATAACAGCACATTGCTGACTCTCTATTTAACAAGATTTTTAGCAAATACAAAAAGGGAGTTAGTGCATTTTAGGCAAACTTGAAAAAATGTTGATATGGCTTTGAAAGGAAACTGGGCCATGGAAAGACAGCATTGTATTTTTTTCACCACCAAAGAAACTGGGGTGCTTATTCATGGAACTGGAGAGAGAGAGAGAGATAAAACGTTTGTGAGTGTAATGTTTACTAATGTTTCCCTTGTTCATTTCCCTTGTGTTTATTGTCTATTCCATTTTCCCCCACATACAACACCCGTTCTGCCAGTCACATTCTGTTTAAGGTCCCCAAAGTACACACATCCCTGGGTCGTTCGTCTTTTCAGTTCGCTGCAGCTAGCGACTGGAACGAGCTGCAACAAACACTCAAACTGGACAGTTTTCGCTCAATCTCTTCATTCAAATACTCATTCATAGACACCCTTACTGACAGTTGCGGCTGCTTTGCGTGATGTATTGTTGTCTCTGCCTTCTTGCCCTTTGTGCTGTTGTCTGTGCCCAATAATGTTTGTACCGTGTTTTGTGCTGCTACCATGTTCTGCTGCTGCCATGTTGTGTTGCTACCATGTTGTTGTCATGGTGTGTTGCTACCATGCTGTGTTGTTATGTGTTGCTCTCTTGCTATGTTGTTGTCTTAGGTCTCTCTTGATGTAGCATTGTGTTGTCTCTCTTGTCGTGATGTGTGTTTTGTCCTATATTTGTATATTGTTTAACATTTTGTTTTATCCCAGCCCCCGTTCCCGCAGGAGGCCTTTTGCCATTGTAATTAAGAATTTGTTCTTAATTGACTTGCCTCGTTAAATAAAGGTTAAATAATTAAAATACAAAATTATACTTTGGTAATATAAACATACACTACTGTTCAAAAGTTTGGGGTCACTTTGAAATGTCCTTGTTTGTGAAATAAAATCACATTTTTTGTTAGCACAGCAGAAAGCTGTTGTACTGATTAAAGAAGCAATAAAACTGTCATTCTTTAGACTAGTTGAGTATACCGCTAGAAACTCGTCAGTCTATTCTGGCAGCTTCATTAAATAGTACATGCAAAACACCAGTCTCAACGTCAACAGTGAAGAGGCGACTTGGCCTTCTAGGCAGAGTTCCTCTGTCCAGTGTCTGTGTTCTTTTGCCCATCTTACTCTTTTCTTTTTATTGGTCAGTCTGAGATTAGGCTTTTTCTTTGCAACTCTGCCTAGAAGGCCAGCATCCCGGAGTCGCCTCTTCACTGTTGACGTTGAGACTGGTGTTTTGCGGGTACTATTTAATGAAGCTGCCAGAATAGACTGATGAGTTCGTCATGTTGCCAATAAAGCCATTTGAAGTGAATTGAGAGAGAGAGAGAGAGAGAGGGAGAGAGAGAGAGAGAGAGAGAGAGAGAGAGAGAGAGAGAGAATGAAAGTACAAATCAGAGCGAGAAATAAGGGAAGAAACCAGATAGCAAGGGGGAGAGAGAAGTATGTTGAGAAAAAGGGGAAGAGAACAGGATGGGTTGAGAGAGAGTGGAAAGATTAGGTCTGGGGGGGGGAAAGAGAGTGAAAGACATAGCTTAAGTATCAAACTTAGAACAATAGAGGGTCATGGAAGGGCCTAGCACGTTATCACAGGGTCCAGTACTAGAGACAGTTGAATGCCTATGACAGTTGTCTGTGTCTTGGGCAGGTGTGTGTGTGTGTGTCCATGTGTGTGTGATATACAGGTATCAGTGTGTGTGTGTGAATCTGTGACAGGCCTTACCTGGGGGCTGACACTGGGGCCGTAGCCCATGCCGGGCGAGGACATGGAGTGTGGACCCATGGGGGAGTTGATGACAGAAAAGGGCGAGCCCAGGCCGTTCATGGGAGAACTCAGGGTGCTGATGGGAGAGTGCAAGGAGCCCGAGGGCCCCATGGAGGACGGGTTGAGCAGGGATGGGTGCATGCCCCGGTGGGACGTGGGAGAGCTCAGTGGAGATGAGGTCACCTGACCTGATGAATCTACACATGAAAGGAGAAGAAAATATGTCAGAATTTCCAGCGTCATTAGCAGTACTATCGTCGTTATCACAATATGAGCATCATGATCGTCATCAGCAGCAGCAGGAGCAGCATCAACATCTCCAACGTACTCTCAAGGGGAGCTGTTATTTCAATCATTACCAGAGCTGTCTAGCGGTATTAACTTGCCGCAAAAGCCATTACTTTATGATCTATCATGATGTATTCATATGTGATGAAAGATAAACATTGTGGACTGAAAAAAAAACTGGGTCTTGTTTCTCATGGTCTGATAGTCTTTAGGTGCCTTTTGGCAAACTTCAAGAGGACTGTCATCTACCATAAAGGTCTGATTGGTGGAGTGCGGCAGAGATGGTTATCCTTTCTGGAAGGTTCTCCCATCTCCCCAGAGGAACTCTAGAGCTCTGTCAGAGTGACCATCGGGTTCTTGGTCAACTCCCTGATTGCTGTTTGGCTGAGCAGTCAGCTCTAGGAAGAGTCTTGGTGGTTCCAAACTTCTTCCATTTTAAAATGATGGAGGCCACTGTGTTCTTGGGGACCTTCAATGCTGCAGAAATGTTTTGATACCCTTCCCCAGATTTGTGCCTCGACACAATCCTGTCTCTGAGCTCTACGTACAATTATATTGACCTCATGGCTTGGTTTTTGGAACCCTGTATAGACAAGTCTGTGCCTTTCCAAATCATGTCCAATCAATTGAATCTACGACAGGTGGACTCCAATCAAGTTGTAGAAACATCTCATGGATGATCAATGGAAACAGGATTCGAGTCTCATAGAAAAGGGTCTGAATACTTCTGTTAATAAGCTATTTCTGTTTTATGTTTTCAATAAATGTGCAAAAAAACAACAACAACAAAAAAACATTTTCTGCTTTGTCATTATGGGGTATTGTGTGTAGATTGCTGAGGAACTTGTTTTATTTAATCCATTTTAGAATAAGGCTGTAACGTAACAAAATGTGGAAAAACGTCAAGGGGTCTGAATACTTTCCGAAGGCACCGTAGAGGCCTATGGTCTAGGCCAAATGAGGTGTGCGACTATGATTTGAAAAAGTCGCAAAGAAAGGCACGCGCTGCTTCTTACCTTAAGCTGGGCATCATTCACAAGAGATAATATATCATTCACGAGTGACAGGCTAATATTGTCACCCATCACACTATTCTTGTGTTTGCGTATACTAATTAATATATGTGTGAAAGGTGATGTGATTTAGAATGGACCATTATCATACACCTGTCTTGAAACATGGGCAGGAGAAAAAAAATGCATGTCATCTATGCACTTAAATAGCAAATGTCCCCGTGGTTCAGACAATAGAGTGCTGAATACCAGACAGTTAGTAAGCTTGGTAGGCTACTAATGACCATCAGCAGCATCAGAGCTTGGAGAAGCCTAATTACCATGACTAAAGAGGCATGTAGATTTTGACTGCCGGTGTGTTCGGTCACAAGTCATAACAGCCCTAGCCACGACCCTGATCCTGACCTTTTAACATGACAGCTGAACTTGAGCTCTGCTCTGCAGGGCTGGAGGACTAGAGACAGACAGTGGTGCTTCACTTGGAACAGCCTTCCTCTGCTCTCAGTGTCTATTAAGCTCTGAAACTTCTCATTCTCCCTGTCTCTCTCTCCCTTCTCCCTGTCTCTCTCTCTCCCTTCTGCCTGTCTCTCTCTCTCACTCCCTTCTCCCCGTCTCTCTCTCTATCTCTCTCTCTCCCTTCTCCCTTCTCCTTGTCTCTCTCTCTCCCTTCTACCTGTCTCTCTGTTGCTTTCTCTCTTTCTCTTTTGTTTCTTAAAATAAAACTTCTGAACAGTTAGTCAAATGGCTACCAGGACTATTTACATGGACTTCCTTATTTTATTCTTATTTATTCTTACTTTTTCCACTGACTCTCTTGCACAGGCTCAATGTACACTCAATGGACTCTAACCACACACTCACACATTCTACACTGACACTCCAACACGCTTACGGATACACACACACACGCACACACACACACACACACACACACACACACACACACACACACACACACACACACACACACACACACACACACACACACACACACACACACACACACACACACACACACACACACACACACACACACACACACACACACACACACACACAAAATGCATATTGATGCCCCCCAAAGAGCAAGCTGTCATCAAGGCAAGGGTGGCTACTTTGAAGAATCTCAAATATAACATATATTTTCATTTGTTTAACACTTTTGACTGGTACTGTATATGTACATACTACCTAAATTACTGTACCTCAACTAACCCGTTCCCCTGCACATTGACTCAGTACCGGTACCGCCGGTACTATTTTTCCTTTCGTTTATTTAGCAATTTTTCTTACTTACTTTTTTATAACTCTGCATGGATGGTTAAGGGGTCATGCATAAGCATTTCACGGTCAGGTCTACACCTGTTGTATTTGGCGCACGAGCTCTGGGGGCCCATGCACATGTCATCAAAATCTATTTTTTTAAACACTTAATAAATCATTTTGACAGTAACCTTCCAAGAAGTAATTCAGAAACCTTTTAAATGTCTATATGTACTAGGAAGCTAAGTGTTTGTTTCTTGGGCTTCAGGAATGTGACTGAAAAAGTGACTCGGGCCTTGAAAAATGAAAGTGATTGAAAGTATAAGGGGATATCAGTGAACAAATGCTGTGGTCAAGGCTACGACGGTGCCAGTGCAATGACTGGAGCTGACTCAGGTGTTCAAAAGCACATATCAGACCGAGAGCCTAATGCTTCTTCGGTAATTCTTTATGAGTTTTAGTTTAGAAAACGATTTCTCCACCGAAGCGACAGTTACAGGGAGGGATGAAACAGCGTTATTGCCGTAGCAACAGCAGGGAAACTGGACAGAAGGGAGTTGTGCTTCAAATACAGCAGTTCCGCGACATCTATCATTTTTATTTTTTATTTTTCACCTTTATTTAACCATGTAGGCAAGTTGAGAACAAGTTCTCATTTACAACTGCGACCTGGCTAAGATAAAGCAAAGCAGTTCGACACATACAACGACACAGAGTTACACATGGAGTAAAACAAACATACAGTCAATAATACAGTAGACAAATAAGTCTATATACAATGTGAGCAAGAGAGGTGAGATAAGGGAGGTAAAGGCAACAAAAGGCCACGGTGGTGAAGTAAATACAATATAGCAAGTAAAACACTGGAAAGGGAGAATTGCAGTGGAAGAATGTGCAAAGTAGAAATAAAAATAATGGGGTGCAAAGGAGCAAAATAAATAAATACAGTAGGGAAAGAGGTAGTTATTTGGGCTAAATTATAGATGGACTATGTACAGGTGCAGCAATCTGTGAGCTGCTCTGACAGCTGGTGCTTAAAGCTAGGGAGGGAGATAAGTGTTTCCAGTTTCAGAGATTTTTCTAGTTCGTTCCAGTCATTGGCAGCAGAGAACTGGAAGGAGGTGGCCAAAGGAAGAATTGGTTTTGGGGGAGACCAGAGGGGTATACCTGCTGGAGCACGTGCTACAGGTGGGTGCTGCTATGGTGACCAGCGAGCTGAGAAAAGGGGGGCCTTATATAGATAATTGAGCCTCTCATTCTCCTTAATTGTCTGCCTCAACACGTTACGGAAAGAAGCTCTTGGAATAGGTTGTCTGGATACTGGCAGATGCAAATAGATTATCATCTCTAGTGGACAACCGTTCTTGTGGGCTTGAACAAAAAAGCGTTTTGCGATCTGAGTTGTGTGGTTGCAAATATCAACAATCCCTTACCTCTAGTATATCTTGGCATGCATCATTTAAGACTAAGTTTAAATTATGTGCAGTTCAATGAACATATTATGCTCAATGTCTCAATAAAGTCTGGGTTGAACACAAAAAAGGAGGACTTCAGGAGACCAGGGGAGTTCAACAATAAATGGTGCTTGAATTTATCCTCAAGCTGACTACTTTTTTCGTCATTGTTAGGCTATTTAATGCACAATTTTTTTTAAAGTTTAGAAATAGCAATTAAATACACAGCTATAGATAGTACACTGCATATAATGAAACAATCCTCAGTAAACTAGTGTTTTGAGGGTGGACTGACTGAATTATTTGGCATTAACGGACTGGTTTTAAGCACAACAACTTTCTATCCAAGCTGGGAAAGAGCACGAGGACAGTTCATGTCATGCAGGTTCAGGTAGCCTATACAGGACAGTTGTATATTCAACTAAATCAATTGGTAGCTGATTAGTATGCTGTTGCATCGAAAATACATTTGGCAATCTGCAATGTTTGAATTTCTAACATTATAGCTTCTCTCCTGGTCAGCAGGCTTCCTAACAGCAGCCAGGTTGCTAGCTCAGCTCAGCTCAGTCAAACACTTCCCCTGCATCCTGCTCTCTTCACGAGCACTTCCTGCAAACACACCACTACCTCACAGTCACATACACAGGAGGGGAGGGAGGGGCAGCCCTATCCACTCCCAAACAAACACTCTTCAATAAATGGCCAACTCTATATCAGTTCTATAATTAATACTCAGACTGATGATGTTCAAGTGCTTCCATCCTCATGATGACATTTTTTTCTTCAGATAATATCCGCCCATTGCTAAAGAAGCTCTGCCTGAGCCAGCAGTTCCTCACATCCATTCTCCAACTGGGTTTTAATTCAGGGTGATAAAGCAGGCTGTGGTATTAGAGCTGCCAATCTGTCAATGTGAGGCCTCAGTGGGGGGTGCAGGTTAGCTGACAGAGAGAGAGGAGAGGAGGCCCAGGCTAAGGCAGGCAGGCCCTAACCCACAGGGGGAGTGAGAGCCAGGATGTGGGGCAACTCAAGCCTCTCTCTCTCTGGCTGTTAGCAGGGGACCAGGGCTCAGTGAAAAGGCCAGAGCAGGGAGACATAAGAACATGACTGTATGTCTGCTGAGTGCTGACCTTGCCTTGCCTGAGGCTGATTCTGTGTTTAGTCATAAGTGTATGACTCCATTTAGTTAAGTTAACCTAATTTATCATAAATGGGTACAGTGTACTGTATGTGTGTGTGTGCTCCAGTGTGTGTGCTCCAGTGTGTGTGCTCCCGTGTATGTGCTCCCGTGTGCGTGCTTGCCCACCAAGCCTAAGTGGCGCTTGCTTGTGTGTTCTTGTGCGAGTGAGTGGGTGGGGATGCCAGAGCGGGATTACAGATGGATGAAAAGGGCTCTGGCTTTAATCCCCCCCAGAGAGGGGCACAGCTGTTAGAAGAGGGGACAGACAGGGTGGGGGTGGTGGGGGTGGTGGGACGGTACTGCCACCACTGCAGTCTCTGTCACCACTGCAGTCTCTGTCACCAAGGTCACAGAGTGACACTGCGAAGCTAACCATTTTCTAAATTCTCTTCAAAGGCAGCAGACAATACAATCAATAAATACCTTGGTGCTTCTATCCTGCCTCTACTGGGTCTCTTACTACCGTATCCGCTATAGCTGCCTGAGCTCCTCCCAGCTCTACTAGCCCTCAACTAGCAGCTCACTATGCTTTCATTCCAACTCGTTTTGTCTTTCACACACTCATTTTTGTCCCAACCTGTTGGGCTGGAAAGTCATCTGAAGAAACAGGGCAAGTTCCAGCGACCGTTTGTACTACCTGCACCGCACATAAAACAAATATGCTCACAAGATTAGATAAGAGTGTTTAAAAGAGAGCTGGAGGGAGGAGGAAGGAGGGAGTAGAGGGGGGAAATGGTGGCAGGCGTCCAGTTCCCCTCTGTGCCAACACAACACACAACACAAAAGGTTGACACATGTTTTGATGGGGAATGAAAGTGTTTCTGAGCTTTGTCGTTCCGAATGGCTTCCAGCACTGCCTGCCTGCCTGTCTGCCTGCCTGCCTGTTCCAGGCTGTCGATTGGGCAGCGCTGCCGGTTACACAGAAGCACAACTGACAGATACAAATGAGGAAATTAGGGCCCATCTCAAAGGCAGGAGGCGGCAGAGTGCAACACTAAACCCTCCACACGGGCAGGACTCTCCCTTGTGCTTTTTCTCCCTCCCTCAGTGTGCTTTCAGCCAGGTCCTCTCATTCAGCTGAGCTGTGTTATGTTGTTTATAGGATGTGATAAGAGCTGAGATGAGAGGGGAGGTGTTTGGGGCATTCAGTATTCTACTCTGTGACATGAGGCCTGACTGCTGTATACAGGAGTCGGACTGGGAGGAGGCTGGGGAGGGGAGTTAGGTGAAGGGTGTCCCAGAGATAAATGGGAGTGGGTGGGAGGGTCAGGGGAGCACACCCCCAGAGATGTGAAAGGAGCGAGGGGAGGAGCCCAGGTCCTGGACCTCACACAGCAGTGGGACCCTGCCAGAGACCTGACTACATGACGAATGTCTGCACTTGAAAATAAATTGGTTTCATTTATTAATTGTCCTGCTTCTCTCCCTCCTTTTATCCAAAGTACTTACAGTCGAGTATTCATACATTTTAAGTCTGGGTGGACCAAGAATCAAAGTCACTATCCTGGCATTGCAAGCACCATGCTCTACTAACTGAGCTTCAGAGCAATTCCCTCTTTCTCTGTCTTTCTTCCTCTGTCGTTCTTCCTCTGTCGTTCTTCCTCTGTCGTTCTTCCTCTGTCGTTCTTCCTCTGTCGTTCTTCCTCTGTCGTTCTTCCTCTGTCGTTCTTCCTCTGTCTTTCTTCCTCTGTCGTTCTTCCTCTGTCGTTCTTCCTCTGTCGTTCTTCCTCTGTCGTTCTTCCTCTGTCGTTCTTCCTCTGTCGTTCTTCCTCTGTCGTTCTTCCTCTGTCGTTTCTTCCTCTGTCTTCTTCCTCTGTCCTTCCTCTGTCTTTCTTCCTCTGTCGTTCTTCCTCTGTCGTTCTTCCTCTGTCGTTCTTCCTCTGTCGTTCTTCCTCTGTCTTTCTTCCTCTGTCGTTCTTCCTCTGTCTTTCTTCCTCTGTCTTTCTTCCTCGCTTCTCTCTCTGTCTTTCTTCCTCTGTCGTTCTTCCTCTGTCTTTCTTCTTCTGTCTTTCTTCCTCTGTCTTTCTTCCTCTGTCTTTCTTCCTCTGTCTTTCTTCCTCGCCTCTCTCTCTCCCTCTCTCTCTCCCTCTCTCTCTCTCTACCTGTCTCTGCCTGTCTCTCTCTGTTCTGGGGGTTGATAGTGTACAACTGAGCCACAGAAGGTTCACATTTAGTTTATCTCTCTGGAACAGTTACAGTATCACCATGCACGGAGAACAAAGCCACTTCGCATTCCTCTGAGGCAGAGAGTATAATAAAACCAAGCCCATTCTTACAAAGCCTGGTCTGTGTTCTGAGAGTTCTGTGAAGAGACAGTCAATTGTTTGGATCCTGTTAGTGTACTAGTGTTCAGACATAGGGCCTATACGGGTCTAGTTCAGCAACACATAGAACCAGTGAGTCAGTGACTCATGAGTCATAACTCTCTAGGCCATGTGCTCTCTCTCAGAGGCGTGTTAGTGGCAGTGGTGGGATTTCTGATGGATCCCTAAAGCACCACCAGCCCATCAGCTCTGTGTTAAAGTGCTGCTGCCACCACCAGTGGTCCTGCATTATGAATAAGAACAACCTGCAACCGGACCCAAACGGAGAAGACCTAAAACCTCAGGAACATAGAGTCTGTTCCTAGCGCTTCTCTCATCTCCCTCTCCAACTGCCATCCTCCATAATTCAACTACCCAGCGCCACCGGGGAGATTTGGTTGGAGGATGTGGGGGAGGGAGGGGGATAAAGTGACAACAGAACAGAGACTCTTCAAAATCCACGGAAATCACCGACGTCCAGTTTCCATGATGCACTCATTCTTCCCGCAGAGTCAGGATGACCCAATGTCAATGTGCACCACACCCCGCTCTCTCCAGTCCCTTCACTCTAACATTGGGATACACACAGCAAATGCCAACCCATGGTTAAGTTCACAGCCCCTATATACCCACATCCCTCCATAGGCCTCTTCAGATCCTTAACAATGTCATACAGACAGATTTCCAGGAGGCATAACGCTGACAGCGAGAGGAGCTTCAGAGCCATATGCCACCTTGGCAGGGTCCCGGCTCAGACTCTATGCACAATGGCTTTTCCATGCTGCTCTTATGACAGCGGCTCACTCCACAAATGATGCCATCGCTGGTAAACAGTCCAGGAAAAAAAGAGATCATTTCAGATTTTCACAGCCTTGTACTCAGCATCAAGACCAACGGGAGCCTCCATCCTCTTGGTGAATCATTCGCACGTTGTCCGCTTCATTACAGCGGCTAGGCTAATAAACCAGCACTTGAGTTTGGGCTTTCTTATCAACGCAGACTTGTCCAGCCACTTCCCTCTTTTGAGGCTCCACGCAAAATCTATTACTCACAAAGATGTTTGGAGGTAGGAGGAATGGCGGTTTGAAGCCACCCAGAGTGAGCACCGCGCAGGGCAGCCGCAGCAGTGAGGATGAAACTGCCGTCATTAGCATTTCTCAGGGAGGTTCTTGTGTATTCACAGATATGAGGGAGAGAAAACAGAACCCAATCCAGTCGGTAGAGCATGGCGCTTGCAACGCCAAGCATCGTGGGTTCGATTCCCGCTGGGACCACCCATATGTAAAAGTAGTGGCCCCAGCCGACTTGTAAGTCGCTTTGGACAAAAGCGTCTGCTAAATGGGATATATATATATATTTTTTTTAAGACGGCCCACGCCGCTGTTCCAGGGCCCAAAAACAAAAATGAAAGGGAATGAAGAAATTCGAATGCTCATTTGGAGTGCTTTACCTACGATGTCTGAATCCGCCGAGAAATGACAAGTAACTACCTTGGCACTTTATCCAGGATGCTCGTCGAGAGAAAAGTGACTTCTGTGTACGTGTTAACAATATTCATGAGTCTTTTATTATGATACTCCTCACACTCGCTATCAATAATTTAACTGCTGCACTGTTTATTATGATGACTTTCTCAAAGCAGGACAATTTTTTGTGTGTGTGTGTGAGTGTGTGCGCGAGTGTTTGCTCATTAATCAGGGAGACTCTCTCTGGGTTTGTATAAACATTGTATAATCTGGTCCACACAGTTTAAGCAGTCAGAGTAAATATTCCAGCCTGATGTGTTTACTCTATGGCAAGGGGGAGCTGGCAAGGAAGGACAGGGTGTGGGGTAGGTGGGGGCTCAGGGTGACGGCTATTGCTTTCAGCGGCAGTCATGACGAGAGGAGATGCGAGCCGACAGCAGAACCGCAACTGTCGCCGGAGACTCCGGGAAGCCTAAATAAAGGTATTATTCTCCTCAACCCGCTTTCACTTTCTGAAAAGGCCCCTGTCCCGTCTGCAAACCACATGTACAGTGAAAGAGAGAAAAACGGGGGGGGGACGTCGATGCTGGAAAAATGGCTGCAAGGAACCCAAATCGGCCACCCATACCATCTCAGTAGGTGGGCCGCTAACGACCATCATTTGATACGGAATGTTGCTATAACCTCATTCTCTTCTTTTATCCGCTGACACAACTGGCTTCATTAAGGATTTAACTCCGTCCCTCTCACTCCTCTCCCCTTGGCTGTGCCATCAGTCGGAAGAAAGAGCGTTTTTCTCTGGCTATGAGCGAATGAGCGGCCTGGTTGACTGAAGTGGCTAGAGAGGGCGACAGAGACGCGGTTGGCCACGTCTAAGTGCCAGATAAGCTGCAGATTACCAGCGCTATCGCCAACTGTGGCCTTGCTGCCAACACTGTGATCTACTGATATGGCCTAATTGTTCTCTTTCGCTCCGAGGTGATACGGCGTCTCTCTGTGAGCCAGACAGCTAGTCAGCCCCACCAGCAGCAGCGCTAGCTGGGGAACAAAAGAGCAGATGCTGCTCAGAGTAGATAGAGCTGGGCCAGGCCAGGCAGCACTACTCTACACTCTCCATCCAGAGTGCCTGGCTGCCACAGAGGTTGATCTGTTCTGGAGAGCTTCCTACTCAGTGAAATTGATTTAGGAGTTTGGAGAGCGGCCAAATGCAGGGACGTCTGATAGAGCGATTCTCTGACTGAACTCGGCACAGTATCGATAAAAAGAGCAGGTATTTGTAAGGGATTCGGGACAATGCAAATGTTCAGTTTCATGTAGCATGACAGGGATCTCTATCATATCAGTGTTCTTGTCTCCATCAGTGAGTCCATGGCATCTGTCTTACTGTACAGTCACACACTCCGTCATCTTCATGGCCAGACCAATACGTGGCCAGAGGTTCAAATCCTGACAGGTCGGATCACACGCAAACACACACACCCACTATTTCCTTTCAGTCCATATCCATCTCCACATTTCCCTGATAACTCCATTACAGCCTCCCCTCATATCTCCCCATGTCCCAAGTTATGACGTGCTATTCCTTTGTGTGACAGCCTGGGATTCACACTCATCAAGCCGGCACATTCCTCCGGGCAAAAACAGGTTGAATCCGAGTTGTTTCCATTTCAGTTCAACAACAAAAATCTATGTGATGACGTTGAATCAACATGGAAAACTAATTGTACTTGGAATTCCGTATTTCTTTCACCCAACGTTCAACCTAAATCCAATGACATGGTGAATTTTTGCTTTTGATTCCACGTTGAATTTGCATTAGATAGCCGTTGAACTGACGTCTGTGCCCAGTGGAATGCTTATTTCTACATCAGAGATAGGCCAGCTGCAGCGTCGCCAAGCCCTACCGCTGTCCTCTCCTCCGGAGCTGTATCTGCCTGACAATGGATGAGTTGATCAGAGCGGGAGCGAGACATTCCATTTAAAGGTAATTACTGAAGCAGGACAACCTGTGGAGTCCTCCCGGTGAAGATGATTACATCTGCTGCTGCCCGGGTCAGCCCGGCCTCCCCTGGGCTCTCTGAAGACTCATTACCTTGTCAGAGGCAGGGCAGCGCTATGTAAATACGTAACAGCTAGCGCTAGGTAGGTTGCCCTGCTTTTACACAGAACAGAAAAGTTCCGGATGGAGCGCAATCTCTTAGAGAGAAAAAAAGTGTTTGACTCCATAGATGGATAATTACGTGAGAGCTGTGAGAGCCTGCTCTCAGCTCCTCTGTGGATCACCTACTATTATTAGGAAGATAGGCTAGCTTATTGTTTTACAGGTTTCCTTTAACCGAGCGGACACGACACAGCTCTGATTACAGTACTGTAGGGCTCTCAACATGGTCACATGGCTGCAAGAGCTGCTCATTGCAGTGACTATTTGTGTGTTCTCTGTAATATGCTTTGCAGTAAACACAGTGATTCGGGACAGCCAGGAAGCTATGATTCAATGTTGAGCTTCCTCTTTTGTTGGCTATCTGAAATTGTATGCAAAATCACAGCTGAGAGCCTCATCTAACTGCCTTGGTGCCAAAAACACACACGCACACACACACACACACACACACACACACACACACACACACACACACACACACACACACACACACACACACACACACACACACACACACACACACACACACACACACACACACACACACACACACACACACACACACACACACACACACACACACACACACACACACACACACACACACACACACACACACACGGACAAAGTTTGATATCAGAAAGAAACAGGCTAGATTATAACTATAATTCACAACTGGTTCAGACTAGCTGTCACATTCATTCTCACTTCCAATGGTCCTCATAAAAAATGTGTCCTGATGAGAAGCACTCTATCTAAACTGAGGCCCCAGAAGGGTGATCTGCAGCAGTCTGGGCCTGAGGAGCTCTGAGTTGTGTTTCCCATGCATCACCCTGCAGGGTAGCTGGGGCCCTGCAGCCTCTGCTTTTATGAGGCGTGAGGGGAGTCTGGTGGTCAGGACCTGTGCCTTCCCCAGGCCTGAAGAACTCTTCAGTGGAAAACCACAGGGTCCATTTAGTCGCCACTCAAGTCTAGGCAATTAGACAGAGAGAGGGAACAGGAAACCATAAGAGGGAGGAGGAGGATACAGTAGGCTATGGGGCCTGAAACCATGTCTGAGTAGGACAGAGGTCTAATAAAACCATCCAACCACAGTTATGAATTATGACAATTATTACGGAATAAAAACAGAATGGCCGTTCGTTCTATTGGTCACACCACAGTGAGGAATCTACAGTCTATTCAGACGACTGGCTCTTTCTGTAGGGAGCCTCTTCCACTATTCTACTACAGTGCATTCGCAAAGAATTCTGACCCCCCCTTCCACATTTTGTTACGTTACAGCCTTATTTTAAAATGGTTATGAAATAAGAAATTCCTCATCAACCTGCACACAATACCCCATAATGACAAAGTGAGACTCGAAATTGAGCTCAACTGCATCCTATTTCCATGAATCATCCTTGAGATGTTTCTACAACTTGATTGGAGCCCACCTGTGGAATCTGCATGGTGGTGGCAGCACTATGTGGTGGGGGTGTTTTTCAGTGGAAGGGAGTAAAAGGCTAGTTAGGATCGAGGGAAAGATGAACGGAGAAAAGTACAGAGAGATCCTCGGTGAAAACCTGCTCCAGAATGTCCTTGAGTGGCCCAGCCAGAGTCCGGACTTGAACCCGATCGAACATCTCTGTAGAGACCTGAAAATAGCTGTGCAGCAACGCTCCCCATCCAACCTGACAGAGCTTGAGAGGATCTGCAGAGAAGAATGGGAGAAACTTCCCAAATACAGGTGTGCCAAGCTTGTAGTGACATACCCAAGAAGACTCGATGCTGTAATCACTACCACAGGTACTTCAACAAAGTACTGAGTAAAGGGTCTGAATACTTATGTTTTTTATTTGTAATACATTTCTAAAAATCTGTTTTTGATTTGTCATTATGGGGTATTTTGTAGAATAAGGCTGTAATGTAACAAAATGTGGAAAGAGTCAAGGGGTCTGAATACTTTCCGAATGCACCGTATAAGTACTCAGAGAGGGGTTGTGAATACATCTGACGATGGTAATACATGCTGGTGATAGCAAGAGACTTGGCCTCAGTTTCTGTGTTAATAGATCACATGGGGGAAAATTTGAAAATGTGTATCGGCGTGTGTGTACGTGTGGATTTGATTATGTGTGTGTGTGTGTGTGTGTGTGTGTGTGTGTGTGTGTGGGGGGGGATTCGTCCTTGGCCTCTGTCCTTGGCAGATGTTTCTACACATCACTCTACATATACCCTTGTAGGTTTGAGAGAGATATTATAATGGTTCATAGAAACGATCATTTCTCTCTTACACAAAGCTGGGTTTACATATCATTTAGGATAACAGATCCTTTTCAATTTTTCGTCAGAAAGACAAAAGAACCTGGTTCCCATTTCATTTTGGAAAAACAAAAAAGAATGGGATCTGTTTCAGTGGGAAGCCTGAATTTATTGACCATATAACAAGCCTTTGAAATATTCTTTTTCTCCCTCAGTTTCTTTCCAGAATATTATTATTTTCTTCTGGGCTGTGCAGTGCTGGGGCTCTGCGTAATGAAACCCAAATGGAGAATGATCTGGCTCTTGGCCCTGTTCTGTGCTGGAACACAGCAGCAAGGGGCCGCAGGGTGGGTTTGCCAGCCCCAGCCTTCCCCAGAAACATAGAGACGGCAGTCCTCCCAGTCCAGGCCCCAAGGGTGAGACTGAGGGGGAGTTGAAGGGGAGGGGAGGGGGGTCTGCTCTGGGAAACTATGTGTCTACGTGCTGCAGGAAGAGGCCTCGCGAGTCAGGGGGAACACACGCGCCTCACTGGGGGGGGTGGGGGGGGGGGGGCTGTGTGTGTGTGTGTGTCATATCGAATGTGTGCTTTGCACATTTCCGTCAACTCTCAGCAAACAAATAACAACATAAAAACCCAGGAGGGGGTCGGTAAAGGGACCGCGAACTGTGGAGGGGGGCAGTTGTGATTCCAAGACAAACAGAATCAAATATAGTGAGGGTTCCTATTGAAGGATGATTCCCAGTCTCTCTCTCACACAATATAGAACACCATGGAAATGAATGTTTGGCTAGCAGCAGCGTATTGAGGTTTCAGCGTACACATACTAAGTCAGGGGACGAGGCGTAAGGCCACACAAACCAAGGGACCACGTCCAGCAATTCACCAGACATCAAAGCAGATGACCACTTCACACCAGACAAACACCTTCTCGGCCAACAACATAATAGATACACAGCCAATTATGGGCTTGTGTTGAGAATCCAACCAATAGAAAAGAGGCTCCAACAAAACATCTGTCATAGAAGTCATGATGACAACAAAACCCTGCTGGCTAAAATCCTAGCACAAACAAATGCATATTTCTTAAAACATCCTTGCTTCAGTCTTCACATTGTAAGCCAATTGTATCTTATTGCACTATTGCGAGTGATTCCAGGTGTTTCTGCCAGTTAGCAGGACAGAGGGCCATCATAACTGATTACACTGATATTGTGTGCCTGCAGAAGTGATTTTCAGGACAGCACCAGTTCAAACAGGGACACATCCCATTGATGTATTATAGGCAGGTAATCCTTAAGGGAGGAAGATGCATGGACCAAGTCAACCATCCCAATAAGCATTAACGGTTATGGCATCCATGAAGTGCAGAGGATCAAACCAACATACTGTTCCTTTCTCTCAGTACCTTCTTCCTTCCTTCTCTATCTCTCTATTTCTCTCTCCCCCTCTCTCTATTTCCATCTCTCTCTATTTCTCTCTCCCCCTCTCTCTATTTCCATCTCTCTCTCTATTTCTCTCTCCCCCTCTCTCTATTTCCATCTCTCTATTTCTCTCTCTCTCCTATTTCCATCTCTCTTTTCCATCTCTCTCTCTCTATTTCCATCTCTCTCTCTATTTCCATCACTCTCTATTTCCATCTCTCTCTCTATTTCCATCTCTCTCTCTATTTCCACCTCTCTCTCTATTTCCATTTCTCTCTATTTCCATCTCTCTCTCTATTTCCATCTCTCTCTCTCTTTTTCCATCTCTCTCTCTCTATTTCCATCTCTCTCTATGTATCCATCTCTCTCTATTTCCATCTCTCTCTCTCTATTTCCATCTCTCTCTCTCTATTTCCATCTCTCTCTCTCTATTTCCATCTCTCTCTCTCTATTTCCATCTCTCTCTCTCTATTCCCATCTCTCTCTCTATTTCCATCATCTCTCTCTATTTCCATCTCTCTCTCTCTATTTCCATCTCTCTCTCTTTCTCTCTCTCTCTATTTCCATCTCTCTCTCTATTTCCATCTCTCTCTCCATTTCCATCCATCTCTCTCTATTTCCATCTCTCTCTCTCTATTTCAATTTCCATCTCTCTCTATTTCCATCTCTCTCTCTATTTCCATCTCTCTCTCTCTATTTCCATCTCTCTCTATTTCCATCTCTCTCTATTTCCATCTCTCTCTCTCTATTCCCATCTCTCTCTATTTCCATCTCTCTCTATTTCCATCTCTCTCCATTTCCATCTCTCTCTCTCTATTTCCATCTCTCTCTCTATTTCCATCTCTCTCTCTCTATTTCCATCTCTCTCTCTCTATTTCCATCTCTCTCTCTCTATTTCCATCTCTCTCTTCTCCATTTCCATCCATCTCTCTCTCTCTATTTCCATCTCTCTCTCTCCATATTTCCATCTCTCTCTCTCTATTTCCATCTCTCTCTATTTCCATCTCTCTCTCTATTTCCATCACTCTCTCTATTTCCATCATTTCTCTCTCTATTTCCATCTCTCTCTCTCCATCTCTCTCTCTCTATTTCCATCTCTCTCTCTCTCACTCTCTCTATTTCCATCTCTCTCTCTCTCTCTCTATTTCCATCTCTCTCTCTATTTCCATCTCTCTCTCTATTTCCATCTCTCTCTCTATTTCCATCTCTCTCTCTATTTCCATCTCTCTCTCTATTTCCATCTCTCTCTCTATTTCCATCTCTCTCTCTATTTCCATCTCTCTCTATTTCCATCTCTCTCTCTATTTCCATCTCTCTCTATTTCCATCTCTCTCTCTATTTCCATCTCTCTCTCTATTTCCATTTCCACCTCTCTCTCCATCTCTCTCTCTATTTCCACCTCTCTCTCTATCTCCATCTCTCTCTCTCTATTTCCACTCTCTATTTCCATCTCTCTCTATTTCCATCTCTCTCTCTCTATTTCCACCTCTCTCTCTATTTCCATCTCTCTCTCTATTTCCATCTCTCTCTCTATTTCCATCTCTCTCTATTTCCATCTCTCTCTATTTCCATCTCTCTCTCTCTATTTCCATCACTCTCTCTATTTCCATCTCTCTCTCTTTCCATCTCTCTCTCTATTTCCATCATTTCCATCTCTCTATTTCCATCTCTCTCTCTATTTCCATCACTCTCTCTATTTCCATCTCTCTCTCTATTTCCATCTCTCTCTCTCTCTCTCTCTCTATTTCCATCTCTCTCTATTTCCACCTCTCTCTCTATTTCCATCTCTCTCTCTCTCTATTTCCATCTCTCTCTCTCTCTATTTCCATCTCTCTCTCTCCATCTCTCTCTCGATTTCCATCTCTCTCTCTATTTCCATCTCTCTCTCTCTATTTCCACCTCTCTCTCTCTATTTCCATCTCTCTCTATTTCCATCTCTCTCTCTATTTCCATCTCTCTCTCTATTTCCATCACACTCTCTATTTCCATCTCTCTCTCTATTTCCATCTCCCTCTCTCTATTTCCATCTCTCTCTCTCTCTATTTCCATCTCTCTCTCTCTATTTCCATCTCTCTCTATTTCCATCTCTCTATTTCCATCTCTCTCTCTATTTCCATCTCTCTCTCTATTTCCATCTCTCTCTCTCTATTTCCATCTCTCTCTCTCTATTTCCATCTCTCTCTCTCTATTTCCATCTCTCTCTCTCTATTTCCATCTCTCTCTCTATTTCCATCTCTCTCTCTATTTCCATCTCTCTCTCTATTTCCATCTCTCTCTCTATTTCCATCTCTCTCTCTATTTCCATCTCTCTCTATTTCCACCTCTCTCTCTCTATTTCCATCTCTCTCTCTCTATTTCCATCTCTCTCTCTCTCTCTATTTCCATCTCTCTCTCTCTCTCTCTCTATTTCTACCTCTCTCTCTATTTCCATCACTCTCTCTATTTCCATCTCTCTCTCGATTTCCATCTCTCTCTCTCTATTTCCATCTCTCTCTCTCTATTTCCATCTCTCTCTCTATTTCCATCTCTCTCTCTATTTCCATCACTCTCTCTATTTCCATCTCTCTCCCTATTTCCATCTCTCTCTCTCTATTTCCATCTCTCTCTCTATTTCCATCTCTCTCTCTATTTCCATCACTCTCTCTATTTCCATCACTCTCTCTATTTCCATCTCTCTCTCGATTTCCATCTCTCTCTCTCTATTTCCATCTCTCTCTCGATTTCCATCTCTCTCTCTCTATTTCCATCTCTCTCTCGATTTCCATCTCTCTCTCGATTTCCATCTCTCTCTCTCTATTTCCATCTCTCTCTCGATTTCCATCTCTCTCTCTCTATTTCCATCTCTCTCTCTCTATTTCCATCTCTCTCTCTATTTCCATCTCTCTCCCTATTTCCATCTCTCTCTCTATTTCCATCTCTCTCTCTCTATTTCCATCTCTCTCTCTCTATTTCCATCTCTCTCTCTCTATTTCCATCACTCTCTCTATTTCCATCACACTCTCTATTTCCATCTCTCTCTCTATTTCCATCTCCCTCTCTCTATTTCCATCTCTCTCTCTCTATTTCCATCTCTCTCTATTTCCATCTCTCTCTATTTCCATCTCTCTCTCTATTTCCATCTCTCTCTCTATTTCCATCTCTCTCTCTCTATTTCCATCTCTCTCTCTATTTCCATCTCTCTCTCTATTTCCATCTCTCTCTATTTCCACCTCTCTCTCTCTAATTCCATCTCTCTCTCTCTATTTCCATCTCTCTCTCTCTCTCTCTCTCTATTTCCATCTCTCTCTCTCTCTCTATTTCCACCTCTCTCTCTATTTCCATCACTCTCTCTATTTCCATCTCTCTCTCGATTTCCATCTCTCTCTCTCTATTTCCATCTCTCTCTCTCTATTTCCATCTCTCTCTCTATTTCCATCTCTCTCTCTATTTCCATCTCTCTCTCTCTATTTCCATCTCTCTCTCTATTTCCATCACTCTCTCTATTTCCATCTCTCTCTCTATTTCCATCTCTCTCTCTCTCTCCATCTCTCTCTCTCTCTCTCCATCTCTCTCTCTCTCTCTCTCCATCCATCCATCCATCGCCCTCTCTCTCTCTTTCTCTCTCTCTCTCTCTCTATCCATCTGTCTCTCTATCTATCTCTCTCGCTCTCTTTTTCTCTCTCCCTCTCTCCATCCATCTCTTTCTCTCTCTCTCCATCTCTCTCTCTCTCTCTCTCTCCCTTTCTCCTCTCTCTCTCTGTGTGTTTGTTCATCAGAGGGGGCCCCTAGAGGATGATAATCCCGGTTTGGGAGAGTCTGTCTTTCAAGTCTTGGGAAGACGCACTGGGCTCAGTGCTGGCGGTTCCCTGCCTGCATCTCCAGAGGCCTGCATCAGCTTCCTCTCTCCTCTCCTCCTTCTCTTCCTCCTTTACTATCCCTCTCTTTCCCTCTGTCTCCCTCTGTTCCTCTGCTGCTCACGTTTTCACTCTCTCATTATGTTTCTCTTTCATTCTGCAGGCGCAGAGTGCTGGCGGGGACGTGACCAGCGTTCGCTGCTGCTGCCACTGGCAACACAAACACTGAGCACACAGAGGTGTTGGAAAGTGAAATGAAAGTATTCTCCGCCACCAAGTGACTTTATTACTCCAGGGAAAGGTTTCTGTTGAGCACAGTAGGTCTCAGAGACTAAACCTGGCCAAGACAGGCACTCTCTGCCCAAGACAGGCACTCTCTGCCCAAGACAGGCACTCTCTGCCCAAGACAGGCACTCTCTGCCCAAGACAGGCACTCTCTGCCCAAGACAGTCATTAACAAGCAGATGTCTCCGTCAGTCATGAGGAGGGAGAGATACTTCCTTCAGTTTTTTTAATATATATATATTTTTCAATTGAACCTTTATTTAACTGGGAAAGTCAGTTAAGAAAAGAAATCTTATTTTCAATGACAGCCTAGGAACAGTGGGTTAACTGCCTTGTTCACGGGCAGAACAACAGATTTGTACTTTGTCAGCTCGGGGATTCATTCCAGCAACATTTTGTTTACTGGCCCAATGCTCTAACCACTAGGCTACCTTTCCTCTAACCACTAGGCTACCTTTCCTCTAACCACTAGGCTACCTTTCCTCTAACCACTAGGCTACCTTTCCTCTAACCACTAGGCTACCTGCCTCTAACCACTAGGCTACCTTTCCTCTAACCACTAGGCTACCTGCCTCTAACCACTAGGCTACCTTTCCTCTAACCACTAGGCTACCTGCCTCTAACCACTAGGCTACCTTTCCTCTAACCACTAGGCTACCTGCCTCTAACCACTAGGCTACCTTTCCTCTAACCACTAGGCTACCTGCCTCTAACTATTAGGCTACCTGCCTCTAACCACTAGGCTACCTTTCCTCTTACCACTAGGCTACCTTTCCTCTAACCACTAGGCTACCTTTCCTCTAACCACTAGGCTACCTTTCTTCTAACCACTAGGCTACCTGCCTCTAACCACTAGGCTACCTTTCCTCTAACCACTAGGCCACCTGCCTCTAACCACTAGGCTACCTTTCCTCTAACCACTAGGCTACATTTCCTCTAACCACTAGGCTACCTTTCCTCTAACCACTAGGCTACCTTTCCTCTAACCACTAGGCTACATGCCTCTAACCACTAGGCTACCTGCCTCTAACCACTAGGCTACCTTTCCTCTAACCACTAGGCTACCTTTCCTCTAACCACTAGGCTACCTGCCTCTAACCACTAGGCTACCTGCCTCTAACCACTAGGCTACATGCCTCTAACCACTAGGCTACCTTTCCTCTAACCACTAGGCTACCTGCCTCTAACCACTAGGCTACCTTTCCTCTAACCACTAGGCTACATTTCCTCTAACCACTAGGCTACCTGCCTCTAACCACTAGGCTACCTGCCTCTAACCACTAGGCTACCTGCCTCTAACCACTAGGCTACCTTTCCTCTAACCACTAGGCTACCTTTCCTCTAACCACTAGGCTACCTGCCTCTAACCACTAGGCTACCTGCCTCTAACCACTAGGCTACCTGCCTCTAACCACTAGGCTACCTGCCTCTAACCACTAGGCTACCTGCCTCTAACCACTAGGCTACCTTTCCTCTAACCACTAGGCTACCTGCCTCTAACCACTAGGCTACCTGCCTCTAACCACTAGGCTACCTGCCTCTAACCACTAGGCTACCTTTCCTCTAACCACTAGGCTACCTGCCTCTAACCACTAGGCTACCTTTCCTCTAACCACTAGGCTACATTTCCTCTAACCACTAGGCTACCTTTCCTCTAACCACTAGGCTACCTGCCTCTAACCACTAGGCTACCTTTCCTCTAACCACTAGGCTACCTTTCCTCTAACCACTAGGCTACCTGCCTCTAACCACTAGGCTACCTGCCTCTAATCACTAGGCTACCTGCCTCTAACCACTAGGCTACCTACCTCTAACCACTAGGTTACCTGCCTCTAATCACTAGGCTAATCCCTAGGCTACCTGCCTCTAACCACATCTCACATCTCTTGATCTCAACACCCTCATTTTGTATTTTGTCACAGGTCAGTCAAGAGGAGGGGAGATCCTTACTGTAGTTCTGTTTCTCCTATCTGAGCCCCTATGAGAAAGTCCTGGTGAGCAGGTAAGATCAGCCATCCCAGAGGTTTTTCAGTGTGTCTGAGCTCAGCTTGCCTTTTGAAGAGCTCATCTCTTCTCCTGGCAGAGCTGGACAGCTTTTATTTTAGGAGAGAACAAAGATGTAAGAGCCTAATCCTTAATAATACATGCTTGTATTCCTCACTCACACACCATTCCCAAACTCCTCTCCCTGCCTTTAATGACTCCAAACCTGGAATACTTCTTAAAAGGCAGTCATGCTTTTTTTTAAACTAGGCAAGTCAGTTAAGAACAAATTCTTAATTACAATGACGGCCTAGGAACAGTGGGTTAACTGCCTTGTTCAGAATGACTGAGTTTTACCTTGTCAGCTCTGGGATTTGAATTTGCAACCTTTCAGTTACTGGCCCAATGCTCTAACCACTAGGCTACCTGCCTCCCCACTTCGAAACGCTCTCCATAGAACAACGGTCGCTCAGTCCTGTCTAAAGGTTGCTTTTCTAATGGCACGCTATGGAACATTGATGTGCATTTGATGTGATATTCTCACTGGTAAATACATGTATTTGCCTGTGGCTCCGAGGCCCCGAATGCCCATGAATCGAGTGTTTTGATTGGCTAGGCGACAGAGACCAAGTAATGTGGGTTTTGCTCCAGAGAAACGGGTGTTTTTCATTGGCTCCTGATGGATATGCCCACCGTTTGGAGCGTTGTGATTGGTCCAGGGAGACACCGCCACCCCAGGAGGAAGCTGCTGATGCCTGCCATGTCTGGGGGCACATAGGGCCTGGGGGCCACAGGGTACAGACCACCTGGATCCCGGCCCTCAAAGGCTGGCCTGACAGAGTCAATCTGAACAACGTTGCACAGAAGACATGGAGGAAGGCTGCAGACTTCCTCATGCTTCCATTGTTACTGGCAGCAGGCCAACAAACACACACAGTCCAACCAGACTTCTTTCAAAGGGAACTTCAACTTGGGTTTTTCCAGAAAATCACATGAACGGCCAAACTTTAAAAAGGGAAACTACTTAGTCTTGAGAAATCAGTGTTTTGGAGAGTAAAACGCTTCATCATCAACTCAGTGTTCTCAGTGTACCACCTTCATGTGGACCAAATAGAAGGAGGAAGCAACGACGTCGATCACAACAGGAAAACGCTTGACTCTTTCATAGACAAAATGGAGCCTCAGCCCGAGGTCCACAGTCAGGGCTCAACAACGCTCCACAGTGGCCCTCTCTCCAATTCTCTCTTCTTTTTCTGAATAATCTTCTCCTCATTTTATTCTAGGAACTATTCTGTCCTTTACATTACTTCTCCACTTTCGTTCACTCCATCCTCTCCCCTTCATTCTCCTGCATGAGCCCCAGCTCAGGCTGCCATCACAAACAGCCCCGCTGGGCAGGGGGGGGGGGTGTGATGTGGGATTCCCCTCCACCTCCCTCCCTCAGGGGCCAGGGTCACAGTGTGGTGGTCTGACTGGGGGACCAGAGAAAACAGGCTCCCCTCAGCAGAGGAGCTGAGTCAGGCCAAGCTGGAGATCAGAGGAGTTCAGTGGGGCTGCGGTCGCTCACTCTCTCTAGAGATAAGGCATGGAACCATCCCATCACACACATCATCCCATATCCTCTATCCCACCCACAGAGACATGATTACCATGCCAATTAGGCCAGAATGCTAGCAAGCCCCAAGGCCTCCCTTTTTCCTTGTATATACACACACCGAGAATCAAGCTGTACGCATACAAAGATACACACACACACACACACACACACACACACACACACACACACACACACACACACACACACACACACACACACACACACACACACACACACACACACACACACACACACACACACACACACACACACACACACACAGGTCTGAATGGGCATAAACACATTAACACACACGCACACAAATTAAATTCCTAAACATGATAGACTGTACTGTATGCGTACACACATTCCTCTCTCCACTCACCCAATCTCTGTCTCACACACACACAACAACATGTTTACAGATTACACCGTTCTTCCAAAATGACACCTGTCCTCTTTTCTCTTATCTATGGGCCTCTCATCTCAGAGGTTGAGCTAGCAAAACACACACAAACTCACGGGCTGCTTCGATGCTCTTTAAACCAGCTTTATTTCAGGGACGCACGTTACAGGCTGCAGCCGGGAGCCCGGAGCCTGCAGTGAGCCTGACGCTGAGCGATAGCTGCCCGCGGATCCTGAGGGGCATTGGGAGTTTAATCACCCAGAACCGCAATTACAGACGTACACATCAGACTCATAAAACACTGAAACAAGATGAACGCCTTGCCTCTGCCAAATTCCAGTAAAGCCTGTAGTGGTGGATTCAGAGCAGAGGGGCTAGGCATAAGTAATAACCTACTGGATAACCAGGGAGGAGGGAGACTCTTTATGCGGGAGAGGGAGCATTATAGCTAGTTAATTAGTGTATTTAATATACTTACCCAGAATACAGACTCTCTGCTATGTGACTTTGTGTTACTGTAAATGAGATGAAGGGAAGTGTATCCTTCACATATTATACAGCTGAAGAATAGGTGGCTTGTCAACTGCAGGAAAGCAACCGTGGCAAATCCCGTCAGAATATTAGCATATTTAACACACACACACAAACACAAACGCACACACACCCTTAATGATCACGTAAAGGCCCCCGAGTACGCTGTGAGACAGGCCTTAGGAGGGATTAAGATGCAAGCCTTTATCAGTGGGTTCCCACAATCCCCTGCAGAATATCTCCGCTCCCCCTCCCCCACTCTTCTCTCCCTTCTCCCTCCTCCCCCTTTCCCCGTACCTCAGGGATAGAGCTGGGAGAGAAGAGGAGGAGGCCAGGATTAGGGGTCCGTTCATGGGCCATGGAGAGCCAGGTAGGCAGGCAAGCCTTAACAAGTAGGCTGGTGGTTCAGGACGGAGTCACAGGGTCAACTCCTCACACAGCTCTACAGTTGACATCAGAGCAGTCCCTCTGCAGACTGCATGCAGTCTTAACTCCAGTGCTCGAGAGAGAGACAGACACGTGCTCGACAGTCACCATGTCAAGCTGTCATCATCTCTGTTCGGCATTAAATCCACATGCGATACACTTTAACTCAGGCTACAATTAGACTGACAATATAAGAATACATGTGTAGGCCTACATAGTGTATACACACACCCCCCCCCCCCCCCCCCACACACACACACACACACACACACACACACACACACACACACACACACACACACACACACACACACACACACACACACTATAAGACCAACTGACCCTTCGACCCTCCCTCGGCCAACGTGAGCCAATTAACACCTTGTGTGTGTGTGTGTGTGTGTGTGTGTGTGGTGTTGGTGTGCAGCTCGGAGACGCGTGTCACAGGGTGAGATATGACCAAGGGGTCAACATAGACAGCAGGGGGTCACAGGATCAGCCAGAGAGCTTGATTCATGAGGCAGCAGCAGCACAGCTCTCCCTCTGTCTCCCTCCAACTGCATCTTCACATCCCCCCATAGGGCCTCCACTAGGGGCTGTGAAACTATATGGACCTGAACATCAGAGGAAAACATCCATCCATGCGGAGCGCAGAGGGGATAGGACACACACTCACATGTCACACACACACACACACTCACATGTCACACACACACGTCACACACGTCACAGACACACGTGTCACACACACACACACATCACAGACACACACATACACACACACGTCACACACGTCACAGACACACGTGTCACACACACACACACACACACACACACACACGCACACGCACACGCACACGCACACACACACACATCACAGACACACACACACGTCACAGACATACACAAATACACACAAACTCTCTACCGTGTTTTCATCTGCCTCCATCACCTAACGCTGACTGCTCTCTGCATGCTCAGGCAATCAGTTACACAAGGAGGCAAGATAAAAGGTGATTTGCCCAGAGGGGTCAAAGGGTCATGTTTGCCGAGCTGATCTGTGTACATACCATAAACAAAACAAGAGTGGATCAGGAGTCTTGACTGTCTATGTTGGCTTAGTGGTGGGGAGAGACGGTGCATCATGACGGACACATTTGATCTAATGAGAGAGAGAGCAGTCTGTTGTTCTCTGATCTGATCATCTCTATCTGCCTGATGGAATAATGACATATATAAACTGTCTGGGTTCTGGCTTTGACTGACCAGTAGTAGTGATGGAACGACTCCAACTCTCTGGCTTGATAAAAGGTGGTACCATGATGGCAATAGGACACAGATTTGTGTTAACGGTTATGTAAAAAAAAGAGCCTGATCTGGTCATGTACTGTGTTTTCGTATTTGTAAACATGTGTGTGTTTTTGTGTGTGTGCGTGCACAAGAGTGCATAAATGTGTGTGTGTGTGTGTGTGTGTGTGTGTGTGTGAGAGCTAGTGTGTGTGTGTCTATTTCTCCTCACTTTGCTGGCCTTTCCTTGATTTCCCCTCAGCAGCACACAAACAGGAAGGCTGAAGGCCCTGCATGTCTTCCTGGAGGCACACAACCGTGTAACGAGGAGGGGAGGGGCCGGTGCTTGACATGTACTGTAAAGGCAGAGGTCGATAGTTGGGGAGGCAGAGAACAGTAATGATGCCTGTTGATAGCACACTCATGTACCATCTCTGATATGACTTGGTATGGGCTTATCTTTCCCTAAAAGGATCAGAAGCTCTGTTCATCCAGAGAGACATCTGAGCAGGCCAGAGGGAGGTCGAGAGAAAAACACTCAACCTTCATTCTAATGTCTGCCTGCCTCCGCCACTGTCCTCAGATCCACTGGCAGATAGCTGATGAGGCCCTGGTCCCAGGTGTGTGGCCCACTGGTGTCTGGCCCACTGGTGTGTGGCCCACTGGTGTGTGGCCCACTGGTGTGTGGCCCACTGGTGTCTGGCCCACTGGTGTGTGGCCCACTGGTGTGTGGCCCACTGGTGTCTGGCCCACTGGTGTCTGGCCCACTGGTGTGTGGCCCACTGGTATGTGGCCCACTGGTATGTGGCCCACTGGTGTGTGGCCCACTGGTATGTGGCCCACTGGTATGTGGCCCACTGGTGTCTGGCCCACTGGTGTGTGGCCCACTGGTGTGTGGCCCACTGGTGTGTGGCCCACTGGTGTCTGGCCCACTGGTGTCTGGCCCAGTGGGGTGTGGCCCACTGGTGTCTGGCCCACTGGTGTGTGGCCCACTGGTATGTGGCCCACTGGTGTGTGGCCCACTGGTGTGTGGCCCACTGGTGTGTGGCCCACTGGTGTCTGGCCCACTGGTGTGTGGCCCATTGGTGTCTGGCCCACTGGTGTGTGGCCCACTGGTGTGTGGCCCACTGGTGTGTGGCCCACTGGTGTCTGGCCCACTGGTGTGTGGCCCACTGGTGTCTGGCCCACTGGTGTGTGGCCCACTGGTGTGTGCATGTGTGCGTTTTGGATGTGAGTCTCATCCCGCGGTATCAGATGCGTACAGTGCATCCATGCGTCTGAGTTTGAATCATGGAGCTGGGAGCGTGGCGATGTCGGGTGGGATGCGTCGGCCACGAACTGTGCTTGTGTAATTACCAGGCTCATACACGTGTCTTCTCTGCATATCACAATACACAGCAACAGATGGTTGGGAGGTGTCAAATAAGCTCATTATCAGCTTGCGTTACAGGCAGCTGCCGTGCCCACTATTTCTGACACAGCGATTCTTCAAAACCACAGGCCACAGGAATATTTTACACCTGAGAGAGGACAATGAATAGTGAAAGGCATAGAGCAATAGAGCACAGACCCAAAACAACATTTGGATTCCGGGTCGGAGCTGAGGCTCAGCAGCATCGTAATCACTGGGCAGGGATTCACACACAGCCCTAATTCCAAAACGCTCTCGAGCACAGCTGGAGTGACAGTTGTCCACTCTCTGATAGAGTTGGAGATAATCAACACAGTCCACACGCACGCTCACACACACACGCTCACACACACAGGCTCACACACACACGCTCACACACACACGCTCACACACACAGGCTCACACACACACACGCTCACACACACACACACTCACACACACAGGCTCACACACACAGGCTCACACACACACACGCTCACACACGCAGGCTCACACACACAGAAATGTAATGTAATACACACCAACTGAGACGTACAGTAGGCTCTCCTTTACCCCACTAAGCCCCTAAAATCCAATTGTTTAGTCTGCCATTGGACATCATTTCTTGACGAGCATTAACAGACAGGGACAAAATGTTCTGAGGCAAGCAAACGGCTTGGTTTCATAACTGTTTAGTTGAGTACAGCCCCCTGCCACAAAGTCCCGTAGATGCTTAAAACACTTTCCTGGGTGAGCCTCCTGCTCAAATACCCAGAAGGGAAGACGGGTGTTCTGGTGAGAGTGGGTCACACTCAGTGGAGGAAAGAAAGATAAGAGATATGGAGAAAAGACTGAAGAGGCCAGGTCTATTAGAGCTCTCTCTCTAGACACAGAGTACTGTATCTCTATAGTACCAGTTCTATTTGAGCTCTCTCTCTAGACACAGAGTACTGTATCTCTATAGTACCAGTTCTATTAGAGCTCTCTCTCTAGACACAGAGTACTGTATCTCTATAGTACCAGTTATATTTGAGCTCTCTCTCTAGACACAGAGTACTGTATCTCTATAGTACCAGTTCTATTAGAGCTCTCTCTCTAGACACAGAGTACTGTATCTCTATATTACCAGTTCTATTAGAGCTCTCTCTCTAGACACAGAGTACTGTATCTCTATTGAACCAGTTCTATTAGAGCTCTCTCTCTAGACACAGAGCACTGTATCTCTATAGAACCAGGGTGTGCCCACTACTTCTCACTGGCTCACTCTTATCATCAAGTCGATACAGACCCTGATAACTGAGATTTGTCAACTAAGAAATCTGGTCAGATGGAACCACACTGCATCTGGTCAAATACCAACCAGAACGTTTGCCCAAAACAAGCCGCAAATAGTTAGACTTTCCTTTATCCTGCCGGTCATATACCTCCCTCTCTCCCACGCCCTCCCCTCCCTCTCTCCCACGCCGTCTCCTCCCTCTCTCCACGCCCTCCCTTCCCTCTCTCCCACGCCCTCCCCTCCCTCTCTCCCACGCCCTCCCCTCCCTCTCTCCCACGCCCTCCCCTCCCTCTCTCCCACGCCCTCCCCTCCCTCTCTCCCACGCCGTCTCCTCCCTCTCTCCCACGCCCTCCCTTCCCTCTCTCCCACGCCGCCTCCTCCCTCTCTCCCACGCCCTCCCCTCCCTCTCTCCCACGCCGTCTCCTCCCTCTCTCCCATGCCCTCCCCTCCCAGTCTCTCCCACGCCCTCCCCTCCCTCTCTCCCACGCCGTCTCCTCCCTCTCTCCCACGCCCTCCCCTCCCTCTCTCCCACGCCCTCCCCTCCCAGTCTCTCCCACGCCCTCCCCTCCCTCTCTCCCACGCCGTCTCCTCCCTCTCTCCCACGCCGTCTCCTCCCTCTCTCCCACGCCCTCCCCTCCCAGTCTCTCCCACGCCCTCCCCTCCCTCACTCCCACGCCGTCTCCTCCCTCTCTCCCCACGCCGTCTCCTCCCTCTCTCCCACGCCCTCCCCTCCCAGTCTCTCCCACGCCCTCCCCTCCCTCACTCCCACGCCGTCTCCTCCCTCTCTCCCACGCCCTCCCCTCCCAGTCTCTCCCACGCCCTCCCTCCCTCACTCCCACGCCGTCTCCTCCCTCTCTCCCACGCCGTCTCCTCCCTCTCTCCCACGCCCTCCCCTCCCAGTCTCTCCCACGCCCTCCCCTCCCTCACTCCCACGCCGTCTCCTCCCTCTCTCCCACGCCGTCTCCTCCCTCTCTCCCACGCCCTCCCCTCCCTCTCTCCTACGCCCTCCCCTCCCTCTCTCCCACGCCCTCCCCTCCCTCTCTCCCACGCCGTCTCCTCCCTCTCTCCCACGCCCTCCCCTCCCTCACTCACAAGCCATCCCCTACCTCTCTCCGAAGCTGTCTCCTCCCTCTCTCCCACGCCATCCCCTCACTCTCTCCCACTCCATCCCCTCTCTCTCTCCCACGCTGTCACCTCCCTCTCTCCCACACCCTCCACTCCCTCTCTCCCATGCTGTCTCCTCCCTCTCTCCCACACCGTCCCCTCCCTCTCTCCCACACTGTCTCCTCCCTCTCTCCCACACCGTCCCCTCCCTCTCTCCCACACCCTCCCCTCCCTCTCTCCCACACCCTCCCCTCCCTCTCTCCCGCGCTGTCCCCTCCCTCTCTCCCTTTAAGATTCATGCTCCCTTCATTACATGACCAGGTCAGTCAATTAACTCAATGTCAGAACTAACAGAACTTGCTCTGGACACTTCAGATGGAGCCCGGGGGTCTGTCAGAGACCTGTTGGATGAGTGTGTCACTCACTGTCACAGCAGTGAGCTGATTCTAAGAATCTCTGTCCCTGTTTCTGTCCCTAATGTCTGAAATAAAGTCTGGGTTGGGGCTGTTGCGGTGACCACATTACCGACGGTCATGAGTCATGGACGCAGTTGAATTCCATGTGACCGTTGAGTCACAGTCATCTCATTTTATTCACTTTGGACATGCGTTGGTCGTACCCAACTCGCTAATGACCATCAGGTCCCTCAGGTCACCATCAGGTACCTACGGTAGGGCACTATTGTCCCTCTAACCACTCTGACACCATTGCAAGTGCAATTGAAAATCACATCAGACACTTAACATCAAAACAGTATAATGCTTTTTAAAACTCACCTCCCTTTGAGGAACAGCAGGTTGAAACTGAATGTAAAATATGGTTATCGTGGATGTTTAAAAGACTAATACAAACTAAATGGCCAGCACTTTCTAAGGTGATGATTCATTCAACACACCCATATTAGAGCTTATGCATATGTCTATATATGAACCCCATTTCATTCAGCTCATTATTCATAGGCTGACACATTACCTTTAGCTACAGAATATCTCACCACTGTGAGTCCATCTCTCCTTACTTCCTTTCTCTAGTGCACAGAGTGGGGTGGAGTGGAATAGGTTTCAGTGTGAAGACATGTTACTATGTTCCCGAACAGATTTAACCTGGTTTCCCAAATGAAGCAGTGGGTAGCTGCAGGAACAGGGTTGGAGAGCCCATGGCATACAGAGCTTGGGTGGAATATCCCCTGTCACACAGCGAGAGGCTGCATGCTCCTCAAACAGTCGATGGTGAGTGGCGTGAAATGACAAACCAGTGGAAAGGCTGACTCCATTCACTACTCCACTACATACAGATGACATGTCTTGTTTCCTTGCCCCTGGTCCTGCCCATTTGGTAACGGGCCATTCGAAATCGAAACTCATTTGACATATGAGTAAAGACAAGATTGAAATGAGAATAGTGAGAATATGATCACTTGATGAGAGAGCAGCGTGTGCGGCCCGAGGCGAGCTTTCTTTTGCAACATCCTCAAATCGTCAATAGCCTGTCGTCACATCATGCAGCCCATAGATGTTTTCATTTCTAAGTCATTCTGAGGTTTGTCTCATTCACAACTAAAGTAGCCAGATAACTCTAAATCCCGTGTATAGGTCCTGTTTCAAAGGATCACGTTTACGCTCAACGTAGCCACTTCATATGCACACTCACTCTGGAATGGGGAAAGGTTTGGTTATTATTTTATTCAGCGAAGTTCAATTATATTCTTCTTACTATAAAATAATGGCACGGGACTTAAACGAACAAGCCTCCAGCCAATGGCACGGAGCACAGCCAGATAACAGTAGACCAACTCATATTCTGTTCTCCTGAAATACATTTTCTTCATATCCTGTTTCTTTAAACCCGACTAAAATAAATAACGGATTTATTATGATGGTGTATATTAAATAGATGTATTATACTATTTCAATGTGAATGTTCCAAAGATACACATCAGGGGCTTGTACGCATGGAAACCTGGAGATTCTAAATGTGTTTATGTTAATTAACGGTCAATTACCGCATGACAACAACCGTCTGACAAAATGTAATGAACGCCACAGCCCTAGCCTGGGTCCAGCCACACTGCTCTGCTCTCTTCCTAGAAGACCAGCAGCCATTTCCAGACCAGCACTGTGTCTCAACAAGACATCTCCATTAGCTTCTGTATTACCAGCCCCAGAACCCCCCTTCTAAGAGAAGGAGCACGTGGGAGCTACCAACACTTCTCCCCCAGTCCCTCTCACCATCCCACAATGCATGGCTGCATTAGCACACTTGAGTGGGCCTGTTGCTGGGCAGGGAGAGACGTGACATCCACATGAGGTCTGCGCTTTGGCCCAAACCATCTCCCCCTCCCTCGTTCCCTCTAGCCCAGCTCCCCAGCTTACCCTTGAAGGCGAGAGAGCAAGGCGAGGGTTGGTGCTGTGCTGAGGTGGGTGCAACCAGGGTGGTATGTGTTCCAGCGCTGACCTCCCACTTCATGAGATCGGCTTCGGTGACATTCGGATCAAGCGCTCGCTCCAGCTGCCTCCCCACCTCCCCCTGCCGCAGAGCCAGCTATAATGCCGAGTCCGATCACTTTAGCATCAAAATAGCGATCGCACTGCCTCCCCCTTTCTCCCCTCCTGCTCTTCACCCCTGCTCCCCCTCCAGGGACTGAGAGTTGGATGATCGAGGTTCCCGTCATCCTTCACATTCCCAGCAGCGCTGACGACAGAAGCGACTGTCCATACAGAAAACAGGGAGAGGCACAAACAGGAAGAAGCTCCCAGACCCCCTCTAAAGGAGTAACAGTTTCCACACTAGTGGAACTGAGTTCAGCAACTTAATAAAGCAAATCTCCTTGTTTCCTATTTGGCTGATTCTCAAAGACAAAAGAGTTATCGCGGTCAACAGTGTGTTTATGAAACTGAGAGGATGAGAAGGGAAAGGGTTTCTGATGCAGAACATTTTGTTATCGCTGGCAAGTCTCCATCCATATTGGACCCAAATGACTCCGAACTACGGTATGCTCCGAACTACAGTATGCTCCTAACTACAGTATGCTCCGAACTACAGTATGCTCCGAACTACAGTATGCTCCTAACTACAGTATGCTCCGGACTACAGTATGCTCCTGACTACAGTATGCTCCGAACTACAGTATGCTCCTAACTACAGTATGCTCCGAACTACAGTATGCTCCGAACTACAGTATGCTCCTAACTACAGTATGCTCCGAACTACAGTATGCTCCTAACTACAGTATGCTCCTAACTACAGTATGCTCCTAACTACAGTATGCTCTGAACTACAGTATGCTCCTAACTACAGTATGCTCCGAACTACAGTATGCTCCGAACTACAGTATGCTCCTAACTAAGTATGCTCCGAACTACAGTATGCTCCGAACTACAGTATGCTCCGAACTACAGTATGCTCCGAACTACAGTATGCTCCTAACTACAGTATGCTCCTAACTACAGTATGCTCCGAACTACAGTATGCTCCGAACTACAGTATGCTCCGAACTACAGTATGCTCCTAACTACAGTATGCTCCGAACTACAGTATGCTCCGAACTACAACTACAGTATGCTCCTAACTACAGTATGCTCCTAACTACAGTATGCTCCGAACTACAGTATGCTCCGAACTACAGTATGCTCCTAACTACAGTATGCTCCGAACTACAGTATGCTCCGAACTACAGTATGCTCCTAACTACAGTATGCTCTGAACTACAGTATGCTCCTAACTACAGTATGCTCCGAACTACAGTATGCTCCGAACTACAGTATGCTCCTAACTACAGTATGCTCCGAACTACAGTATGCTCCGAACTACAGTATGCTCCTAACTACAGTATGCTCCGAACTACAGTATGCTCCTAACTACAGTATGCTCCGAACTACAGTATGCTCCGAACTACAGTATGCTCCTAACTACAGTATGCTCCGAACTACAGTATGCTCCGAACTACAGTATGCTCCTAACTACAGTATGCTCCTAACTACAGTATGCTCTGAACTACAGTATGCTCCTAACTACAGTATGCTCTGAACTACAGTATGCTCCGAACTACAGTATGCTCCTACAGTATGCTACAGTATGCTCCTAACTAAGTATGCTCCGAACTACAGTATGCTCCGAACTACAGTATGCTCCGAACTACAGTATGCTCCGAACTACAGTATGCTCCGAACTACAGTATGCTCCGAACTACAGTATGCTCCTAACTAAGTATGCTCCGAACTACAGTATGCTCCGAACTACAGTATGCTCCTACAGTAACTACAGTATGCTCCGAACTACAGTATGCTCCGAACTACAGTATGCTCCTAACTAAGTATGCTCCGAACTACAGTATGCTCCGAACTACAGTATGCTCCTAACTACAGTATGCTCTGAACTACAGTATGCTCCTAACTACAGTATGCTCCTAACTACAGTATGCTCCGAATTACAGTATGCTCCGAAATACAGTATGCTCCGAAATACAGTATGCTCCGAACTACAGTATGCTCCTAACTACAGTATGCTCCAAACTACAGTATGCTCCGAACTACAAGATGCTCCTAACTACAGTATGCTCTGAACTACAGTATGCTCCGAACTACAGTATGCTCCGAACTACAGTATGCTCCGAACTACAGTATGCTCCTAACTACAGTATGCTCCGAACTACAGTATGCTCCGAACTACAGTATGCTCCTAACTACAGTATGCTCCGAACTACAGTATGCTCCGAACTACAGTATGCTCCTAACTACAGTATGCTCCTAACTACAGTATGCTCTGAACTACAGTATGCTCCTAACTACAGTATGCTCTGAACTACAGTATGCTCCGAACTACAGTATGCTCCGAACTACAGTATGCTCCTAACTAAGTATGCTCCGAACTACAGTATGCTCCGAACTACAGTATGCTCCGAACTACAGTATGCTCCGAACTACAGTATGCTCCGAACTACAGTATGCTCCGAACTACAGTATGCTCCGAACTACAGTATGCTCCGAACTACAGTATGCTCCGAACTACAGTATGCTCCGAACTACAGTATGCTCCTAACTAAGTATGCTCCGAACTACAGTATGCTCCGAACTACAGTATGCTCCTAACTACAGTATGCTCTGAACTACAGTATGCTCCTAACTACAGTATGCTCCTAACTACAGTATGCTCCGAATTACAGTATGCTCCGAAATACAGTATGCTCCGAAATACAGTATGCTCCGAACTACAGTATGCTCCTAACTACAGTATGCTCCAAACTACAGTATGCTCCGAACTACAAGATGCTCCTAACTACAGTATGCTCTGAACTACAGTATGCTCCGAACTACAGTATGCTCCGAACTACAGTATGCTCCGAACTACAGTATGCTCCGACTACAGTATGCTCTGAACTACAGTATGCTCCGAACTACAAGATGATCCTAACTACAGTATGCTCCGAACTACAGTATGCTCCTAACTACAGTATGCTCCGAACTACAAGATGCTCCTAACTACAGTATGCTCTGAACTACAGTATGCTCTGAACTACAGTATGCTCCGAACTACAGTATGCTCCGAACTACAGTATGCTCTGAACTACAGTATGCTCTGAACTACAGTGTGCTCCGAACTACAGTATGCTCCTAACTACAGTATGCTCTGAACTACAGTATGCTCTGAACTACAGTATGCTCCGAACTACAGTATGCTCCGAACTACAAGATGCTCCTAACTACAGTATGCTCCGAACTACAGTATGCTCCGAACTACACTCTGAGGTCCAGTTACAGGGCAGCCCAGCCAAAATTGTTCACATTATTTTGATGTTGTTGTTAACAGTTAAGTAAGCACCTCTAGGAACGACGGCAGTAATTCCAGCACAGAGAGGGAAGCATGCATAGGTCGGGAAGAAAATAGACATCGATAAATAAATAATTTAAATTGGCTTCTTTCTTTAGGCCTGTCCAAAATGTGTGACCCCTCCACTGTTAGCTATTCGACATGGCTGGTTTGGATCCCAGTCCAGTCGTGAGCAAATGAGGATGAACAAAAAAGGACCCTGTAACAGATGACATTTCTATATATCACAAACTAAACTATATTTAGTTTCCCCTTTAACCACTGTCCTCAGAAACCAGTTGTTTTCATAGAGGCTAAATATGATTCCTTTTCCTTTATTGACTCCTCAACTCTCTTGGCCAGTACATCATCATTTTCTGGCACTATGGTACACATTTTCTTCCCGGCAACAGTATGTTTGTTCAGCGCTGAATAGTACATCTTAAACTAGCATGGTTAGGTTGACGGGAGGGCAATTCTAAAATGTGGGAGAGACCCACACTGATGCTTTTCTCTCATCACTCTCGTCCTCCTCATGTTTATCACTGGTTAAAGTTAAGGGAGGTGAATGGCAGTCCACCACTGTGCAGTGTCAACAGAGAGAGCTGCTGTGACAGTCAGAATAGCCTCTCTTCCTTTTAATGTCTTTATCAGGGATGATGAGAGCTAGTCGAACTACACTGGGGGGAGAGTGGCTAGCACTGAGCACGGCTCAGATATCTGGGTTAACATGCACATATTCATTTATATTCATGGCATTTATTAGATTACCCATATATTTCTGAGGAGTACTCAGAGTGCCCCTGCTGTGATTAACATACTGTACTGCATTAAGCAACATGGGGCCGCAAGAATGAGAACTTGCTTATTCATGTTTAATGGAAGATAGAAGAAAAGGCTGTTTTTCAGATGCAGCCTTGGTACAGTGAACATCTGACTTCAGGGTTGGGGTCAAATCCATACGGATTTAGAATATGTGGCAAAACATCTCTGTGAACAGCACTGGGATTTAATACTCGCATTCAATCTCAGATTCTTGCATTGAATGTGAGTTTAGCGAGGCATTCTGATCCCAACAGTCTTACAGTGATAATCATTCAAGTAAAAACATAATTCTGCCTCTCTGGGGTGTATGATGAGGTGTGAACCTATGGCTATCCCTCCCTCCCTCCCCCCTACGGTTTGAGCTGTAACAATGAGATAGCATTTCAGTGTGATGGTGCTCTGCAGGGATTATGGGCTCAGAGAGTTATTAAAGGCTTAGTGGATGTGATTTCTCCTGGCCCACTATGGATGGCTGCAGTCACTCTGTGCCAAGCGGAAGGTCCCGGCGTTCTAGCTACATCAGCCCTGCCCAACCTGCTGGCACACGGCTCCCTTTCCTTGGGAAGGTGTCAAAGGCAGGTACAATGTCTCCCCATTCCTCTACTCCCTCTCCAACACCCATCAGTTCTGAGATATGATAATCACACACATGTACACATCCAAGATAATCCCACGCATGTACACATCCAAGATAATCACACGCATGTACACATCCAAGATAATCACACACATGTACACATGCAAGATAATCACACATGTACACATGCAAACACAAATCATGTATTCATTCAGGTCAAGAGTCAGTGGACGTGACCCTGTAGACATTGAAAAGCCACACACATAACTTACCATTCACAACATAGCTTTAAATCAAACCCATCTTTACATCAGAAGTTGATTTATGTATTTCCCATGAGACCAATGCAGAGATTTATGGATTGTGGCCTGAAACTGAGCTGCTTTCAATTAGCTGGCGGATTGCTCCACAATTAGTCTGACGATTCAGAACAATAGAGTGGAATTAATCAGGCAAGAATTTAGGCTTTTGCCATTGTTCTCAATCTTCGCATGTTTACGTACTGTATAGAGCTACAGAACAGGGATTCAAATCTAGCCATGATGATGTTAAACGGTTTGGACATTTCCCTTCATCCCTTTTTCATCTCCAAAAAGTCCAACTGATTCAGACGTATGGAATTTGTAAATCATTGCAGAACAGGGTGGAGGGAGGTGGCTGTATATGTTAGGCCTAAAGCCAGTATCTAGTGAGTACAATATGAATCCAAACATCCAATTAGCTCAGACTGTTAGCAGAGCTTATCCCAGAGGTGACAGGCCCCAGACCACACACTGAACATACCGAGATATTAAACTGGTCTTACTGGACACAAACAACTGTTAGGCTATTTTATTTTCTGGTGGGATCAGCATCCAGAAATGCTGTGATAGACACACATTTATTATTTGACTATTATAGACTGTGTCTGTGTGGTGGTTGTGTATGCAGGGGCCTATAATCGGCAGCTTGGTGCTCTGGCGCCTCTGGCTCCTGACCCAGCAGGAAGCAGCCAGGGAGTGCACGGACTCCAGCCAGCCAATTAGAGAGCAGTGAGCATGGAGCATGCTGGGCCTAACAAGCTCCCTCTCCTCGACCTCCCTCACCTCTGTGGGACCCTGCTCGGGAAATACGAGGTGCTGGGAGCCACTGGAACGTCCCCCCAGCACGCAGACCCCGCTGTGTGACCACAAGGTCTTCAAACACATGCTGCCTGGAGTCCCATCACTTTTGACCGTTTTTACTCCCGACTGCCTGAGCCCAGCGCTGCACAGGCACTGCCGAGCCTCTCTCTCACAAACAATACACACATACACATAACACACACCACAGGAGGCTGGTGGCACCTTAATTGGGGAGGACGGGCTTGTGGTAATGGATGGAGCGGAATACGTGGAATGGTATCAAATACACATGGTTTCCATGGTTTCCATATGTTTGATACCATTCCATTGGCTCCGTTCCAGACATTATTATGAGCCATCCTCCCCTCAGCAGCCTTCACTTATACACACAAGCACACGCACACTCTCTGACACATGCACACTCTCTGACACACGCACACTCTCTGACACACGCACACTCTCTGACACACGCACACTCTCTGACACACGCACACTCTCTGACACACGCACACTCTCTGACACACGCACACTCTCTGACACACGCACACTCTCTGACACACGCACTCTCTCTGACACACGCACACTCTCTGACACACGCACACTCTCTGACACACGCACACTCTCTGACACACGCACACTCTCTGACACACGCACACTCTCTGACACACGCACACTCTCTGACACGCGCACACTCTCTGACACGCGCACACTCTCTGACACACGCACACTCTCTGACACACGCACACTCTCTGACACACGCACACTCTCTGACACACGCACACTCTCTGACACACGCACACTCTCTGACACACGCACACTCTCTGACACACGCACACTCTCTGACACACGCCCACTCTCTGACACACGCACACTCTCTGACACACGCACACTCTCTGACACACGCACACTCTCTGACACACGCACACTCCCTGACACACGCACACTCTCTGACACACGCACACTCTCTGACACACGCACACTCTCTGACACACGCACACTCTCTGACACACGCACACTCTCTGACACACGCACACTCCCTGACACACGCACACTCCCTGACACACGCACACTCTCTGACACACGCACACTCTCTGACACACGCACACTCTCTGACACACGCACACTCTCTGACACACGCACAGTGCGCACACAGTCAGGAGGCTGCTAGATGTGCGTGTTCAGTTCTCCTCAGTGGTTCCTTGCAGTTTACTCTGGCTCAGCTCTGTGTCTTCTTTCCAAGTCCTGCAGAATAGTAAATGGGATCCAAATGAATTGGCAGGATTTACGAGGTAGTGAGATAATTCTGAGACTGGGTAATGAAGTCAGCTACGGACTGTGGTGAGAGCTAATAGGGCTTGGCTTAAGGCGTAATTATTGCTTGTTTAACCAAAGCGACATCAGAGTGGTCAATCAAAGACTAAGCACACACCTGGAAGCCACTCCCACTCCCACTCCCACTCCCACTCAGAGTGGACTGGGAGAGTCAGTAAAGAGAGGGAGAGGGAGTGACCCAGACAGAGGTAGTGATATGGTTTTTGTATGTATTTGTATTCCTTAAGGATCCCCATTAGCTGTTGCCAAGGCAGCAGCTAATATTCCTGGGGTCCAGCGAAATTAGGGCAGTTATACAATTTTAAAAACATTACAATACATTCACAGATTTCACAACACACTGTGTGCCCTCAGGCCCCTACTCCACCACTACCACATATCTACAACACACAATCCATGTGTACGTGTGTATAGTGCGGATGTTATCGTGTGTGTGTATGCATGTGTCTGTGTCTATGTTTGTGTCTCTTCACAGTCCCCACTCTTCCATAAGGTGTATTTCTACCTGTTTTTTAAAATCTGATTCTACTGCTGCATCAGTTACTTGATGTGGAATAGAGTTCCATGTAGTCGTGGCTCTATGTAGTACTGTGCATCTCCCATAGTCTGTTCTGGACTTCGGGACTGTGAAGAGACATCTGGTGGCATCTCTTGTGGGCTATACATGGGTGTCTGAGCTGTGTGCCACTAGTTCAAACACAGCTTGGTGCATTCAATATGTCAATACTGCTCAAATACAGGTAGTGATTAAGTCAATCTGTCCTCCACTTTGAGCCATGAGAGACTGACATCCATATTATTCATGTTAGCTTTTTGTGTACATCCAAGGGCCAGCCGTGTTGCCCCGATCTGAGCCAATTGAAATTGTCCTTGTGGCCACATGACTGAACAATTGTCCTGCGACACAACTAGAGCCTGTAGGACCTGCCTTGTTGATAGTGCTGTTAAGAAGGTAGAGCAGCACTTTATTATGGACAGACTTCTCCCCATCTGTTGAATCAGTATGTTTGGACCATGACAGTTTACAATCCTGGGTTACTCCAAGCAGTTTAGTCACCTCAACTCCTCAAGCTCAATTTCCACATTATTTACGACAAGATTTAGTTGAGGTTTAGGGCTTCATTTTGTTTTGGTTGAAATGCACCATAATCCCAACACCACACCCATACTACCCACTCTAATCAAATAAAAAAGGAGAGCCAGCAATCCTATACTAACACTTCAACCCCTCTTCTCCTTCTCCTTCTCTATGTCCTGTCATTTGGTCTCTCCAAAAACGGGACATATGTGAGTTCAGTGCTGGCAATCAGGAGGCTGAGTTCATCAGGAAGAAATTAGCCAGCCGCTCGGCAGGGCTCTCTCCCATTGGCTACTCACACGGCCCGCTCCATTTGAGGGCACCCCAGACATTCCTGCGGATAATCTTTTCCATTCCTCCTCTCAGCTCCGCGAGGACAGACCAAATCACTGCACAAGGCCTGCATTGTGAGGGCCTTTCAAAAAGCCCTGTTTTAAAGCTCTCTTGCAGTCTCACTTCACATAACACATTGCCCAAAACCCTTTTTTTCCTCTCAGATTTTTTTGGGGGGTCTCTTTAAAATAAATAACAAAATGATTGCTTTTAAAATGATCTCTGGAAAAGAAAAAATCCCTGAATACTGTTTCTCACGGTCTCTTTCCAGTAAGGGTTTGTTTTTGAAAACTCAAAACAATGTGAAACCCCTGAAACCAGAGCGTGGCCACATCACTGTGCTGCCGGGAGTTCAGGACATCATCGCTAGAGTCGACTCCCCGGGCGAGGCCAACCAACCTTCCCAGAATCCTCTGCTACGTCTTCACTCAGCCCCCCTTGTCCTCCACAGCAGCTTGTCATTGTGGCTATGGCCGGGAGGCCGAGGGACAGGATTAGAGGACAATCACACCGATGTGCGGACGGGCTAGAATGGGTGTGTGTGCTGGATGTGGTGATGAGAGATTTACAACAACACATTCCATAATTAGATCCATGATTATGACTCTGGGTATAAAGGACCGACTCTAGCTAGGCTGTACATACTACTGATCCTCTCTAAAACCACAATGCTGCTTTCACAGTTCTCTCTCTCTCTCTCTCTCTCTCTCTCTCTCTCTGCTCTGAGCAGCTAGGCCAGGGAACACCACTGAACTTGCAAAATAGCGAAACACTTAAAAGATAAGAAAACACAATCTGACCGTCTCGCACAATCCCATCACGTCACTTGTCAGTAACGTTCCGTCAATTTCTTTTAGTAACTGAGCAAATGTTAGGTCTGCTGAGGCTGTATCTGCTTTCAGTTGCAGTTTTAACAGTGGCCAAGTAGGCTACTGTGCCTAATTCATAATAACGTAGGCCTACCAGAGTGGTCAACCATCAAAGACAATGGAGAAAATGCATCCCTGAACTTATTAACATTGAAATATGTTGGGTTGTTTGCTGCAAGAAACCACTTTTCAAAATAAAATGTATTATTATTCCCATACCCTTATTACAGAGAATCAGACAAATGAAGTTGCCCTTAGCTTATTCAAGCCGGTATCAAAATACAACACTGCCCCTTTAAGACAAAAAAAAGCTCTTAACCTGACTGGCTTTTCATCATGTCTAGAAATGTACACATGTTGTGCTCTTGTAGGAAACAACCACTCCCCCATTGCTGACTACAAATTATCTATAACTGAGCTAATAACTCTTTAACTAGCAAAGGATATTAACAAAATGTGCACACGTGCCTACATTCAACTCTTGCTTTGATCTCAAAACAAGTGCATCTACTTACGACCACTCATGCTGCAAACAGTCCAGTTAAAAGTAAACGGCACAGATCCATATGGCAATGGTCTATTTGCATATAGGCCTACGGCAGCTCTGATTGGTTATGCCGCACCGGTCTGTGTCATGTGTGTCAATGCAATAGAATCCTTCTCTGATGCTTTCGTCCTACAACATCTCGTGCATACCTGGTTTTGTGTCAGTATGCGGCATTGAAAGTGGCTAAAATTGACTTGATTCCATCACAATTGCCACGTCGATAGTGTTAACTAACGGGGAAAACTCGAGAGAGTTTGAGTGAAGTTCTATCTCGTTTGTCTCTTCCTGTGATATTTCTGCGACGCAGTGGTCCTGAGAGAGCTGCCCGGCAGCGCGCAGTTCAGAGGGAACATTACTAAATCAACCCAGGCAAAGATAACTATTTCATGTGGCCGTGGCTTGAAATAAGGAAAAAGTTCAAGTAGAAACATTGACCTTTGACACAGTTCTACACAGTAACAGTAACCACTTATAGAGTTGGTGTGCTACAAAAAATATTGAATTGCACAGGAAACGTGCCCACCATCACTGGGTTCTGACAGTCCAAAATGTACCCATCAATCACACCAGCCCTGCAACACACAACCATGAGGGAGAACAAACTAACTGTGTATCCACCTCACAGATCGTGCTGAGACGTGTCCGTGAAAAAGTAAGTGTGGGGGAGAGAGAGAGACAGAGAGGGTAGTGGGTTCTTGTTCTGCCTGGCTAATGCTTTTCTACAGTCCCTTTTGTTCAATATTGTTCTATTGTCAGACCCTTTGAATACATACGGCCCCCTTCATTCACATGTTCTGCATTGACAGTTGCAAGTGTAAGGTGGTCTAGGTCAGGGGTTCCCAAACCTTTTCACTCAGGCCCCCCTTTCAGTATGTTCAAGCACTGTCTATGACAAACTATGGTACTGGTACACCCTGTATATAGCTCCACATTGGTCTGGTACTGGTAATCCCTGTATATAGCTCCACATTGATCTGGTACTGGTACTCCCTGTATATAGCTCCACATTGATCTGGTACTGGTACTCCCTGTATATATCTCCACATCGATCTGGTACTAGTACTCCCTGTATATAGCTCCAAATTGATCTGATACTGGTACTCCCTGTATATAGCTCCACATTGATCTGGTACTGGTACTCCCTGTATATATCTCCACATCGATCTGGTACTAGTACTCCCTGTATATAGCTCCACATTGATCTGGTACTGGTAGTCTCTGTATATAGCTCCACATTGGTCTGGTACTGGTACTCCCTGTATATATCTCCACATTGATCTGGTACTGGTACTCCTTGTATATAGCTCCACATTGATCTGGTACTAGTACTCCCTGTATATAGCTCCACATTGATCTGGTACTGGTACTTCCTGTATAAATCTCCACATTGATCTGGTACTGGTACTTCCTGTATATATATCCACATTGAGCTGGTACTGGTACTTCCTGTATATAGCTCCACATTGGTCTGGTACTGGTACTTCCTGTATATATCTCCACATTGATCTGGTGCTGGTACTTCCTGTATATAGCTCCATTCTTGTGTATTTTATTTTTCTTGTCTTACTATTTTTTAAACTCTGCATTGTTGAGAAGGGCTGATAAACAAGCATTTCACGGTAAAGTCTACACCAGTTGTATTCGGCGCATGTGACAAATTCGATTTTCAAAACAACCTTTCAAAGTTGTGAAGCTAAAACAGGGCTTTGTCTGTGAAGTTCCACATAGAACAAAATCACACTAATGTACCACTCTCCTCTCCTGTAAATTCATCCAATGTGCCACTGTTTGGGTGTTGTCATCTCGTCGCCTTTGTCCGAGGCATGTTCCCCTCACATGACATGGGTGTTAAGTTACAACAAGCACTCAGTCACAAGTCTTCCTCTCCCAGCCAATGAAGGCACCAGCAGGCACACATACAGCAACAACACAGCAACAGCACAGTACAGTCCCTCAATCCTCACATACCAGAGGGTCAGGTTCAGAATGCACTGCTACGCTGACCTCACCTGACCCGGCTGCCCTAGCAGAGAAAACGGAGGTGATGAGAGCAGAGGCCTGTCTCATAGCACCACTGTTAACATGTCCATCACCGGGCCTCCACGTGCAAAGAATACATGAATCATCAGGCTGACTGACTGGCTGAACCCTGCATGGAAACAACATTTCTGGCTCTGACAGCTCTACACCTCAGGGTGGGTGTGTGCGTGTAGCTATGGAACGGAACAAGCAACATCTTGCATTGTGGATATACTGCTTTGGCATGGCATGTTCAGAACATTCAAATTTGCTACACTAAATGCTCCTACTACCAGGAATTGTATGTTTATCTCACCAAATAAAACAATTTATACAGTATGTAAAATGTACTGTAACTATATACTATTTCTAACCATTGGCAAATCTTAGCTCATACTTATTTGATACAGGTGTCTTCCCAGGTGCGGAGTCTGCCATGACGGGGAAGATGGCGAGGGGATGTGGAGATGGCGTTGAGTGTTACCTGTAGATATCCGGGGGTGGTGGAGGTGACACATGCCGGTGAAACAGGAGCAGGCCTCCCCCGAGCGTCCTCGCTGAGGGGGCGGAGCCAGCGAGCACTGGGGCTTCAGGAACCCTGCAGAGGGAGGGAGAGGGAAGAAGAGCGGGAGTCTGTTAGAACAGCCAGACAGGATGATGACGATACATTGTTTTGACATTAACAGAGAGAGCTGAGATGAGGGTTGCTGGTACTGAACATGGTGAAGGGTGTTGTCTGGATAGGCCTGTCGATACAGATTACAAGTTGCCCTTTATGGTAACAGAGAGGGGATGAGGGAAGATTTTAAGGATCTCTGCTGTACCCGTCATCTCTGACCGGCCTCCCTCCCACCAGCAGGTTACACATCCATCTCCCCTGTCACATGGAGACCCAGCAACCTCTCACATTTAGAGCACTGTGTCTCTGTGACCCTCTAACCCAGAAGATGAGGATAGCTCAGAGCTCCATGTCAGCTTCATAGCCATGCCCAGGGTCAGGTGACCAGGAGCGGCAACCTCCCGCGTGAGGCTGGTTAGGAGGCTAGGCAGGGGTGGAGAGGCATGGAGCTGGGGCTAGGAAATCTGTGTGGGCAAAATGCCAAATGGCAGGGATGCCTGAAGGGTCTGGGGTGGGGGCATCTTGCTGTCTGTCTCCGAGGTCACCAGGGTCAGACTCAATAGGGAAGTCATTATCTCGCACAATGGGTGACTGAATGTTCTGTACCCCCGCTAGTCCGGCCATCCCCATTTCATTCCACACCATCCTGTATATGTCTACACATGACATGATGAGTTGAACAGAAAAATAAGTAGGTAGGCGAGACAGAAAACCCCGTAGAGATAGTATATTGACAGTGTCAAAACAACCAATATCAAATGAAAGCCCCATCACAGTCAGTACATCAACCAGAGCTCCGTTTCTGACCTTTGAAATCCACTTTGACCCAATGAATAGCATAAGAAAAGGCATGTATTTCTGTGACTGACATGGCAGGCAGCCTCTAGAGAAAAAAGTCAGTCTGTGGAGGATTTACCAAGCCTTTATCGACTGGAAGGAGTTCATGAGAATCTCATTGGCATCATCAGAGCTCCTCAAATCCTGACTTTATTATTTTCTTCATGAGGACCATTAGATTTCCAGCAGATATTAAGAGTGTTGGTCAGAGAAGCCCCCCCCCTGCTCTGCTCTGCTCTGCTCTGTTCTGTTCTGCTCTGTTCCGAGCTCAATATAGCTCCTTTATTTGGTCCATGAAAAACATGTCACTCCAGATGAACTCATCCAATGACATTTAAAACAGGCACAGTGATATTGAATTAGTTCCCCATGATAAGCCATCTGGGATGTTGACGCTTTGGTCAGGAGTGTGTGTGTAGTGTGTGTGAGTGCGCTTGCATGTGTGTGGGTTGCTACATGCATGTGTGTGTGTGTGTGTGTGTGTGTGTGTGTGTGTGTGTGTGTGTGTGTGTGTGTGTGTGTGTGTGTGTGTGTGTGTGTGTGTGTGTGTATTACTGCGTGCATGCATGCTTGTGTATGTTCTAAGGAGAGGGGTGGGCTGTGCCTGTCAAGCACATTCCTCAGCCATTTGATTAGAATAAATAGAATAATCCAAATGCCAGCGATGTACATGGAACACCAAGCCCAGACCTGTATGAACAAACGCAGACAAGCTGAGATCCTCTTAAACAGGCTCAATTAGAGGCATGGCCGATTAATTAGGGCCAAATTCAAGTTTTCATAACAATCGGTAATCTGCCTTTTTGGACGCCGATTATGGCCGATTACAATGCAATTCCCGAAGAGACTGCGTGGCAGGCTGAGTGTAGCATCAGAAGGACGTTATGGCTGCAAGGAGCCAAGGTAAGTTTCTAGCTAGCATTAAACTTATCTTATAAAAAACAATCAATCTTCACATAATCACTAGTTAACTACACATGGTTGATGATATTACTAGGTTAACTAGCTTGTTCTGCGTTGCATAACAAGTGTTTATCATCGAATCACAGCCTATTTCAACTTGCTGATTGAACAAAAGCGCATTCGCGAAAAAAAAGCATAAACATCAATGCCTTTCTTTAAAATCAATACACAAGTATATATTTTTAAACCTGCATATGTAGTTAAAAGAAATTAATGTTAACAGGCAATATTAACTATGGAAATTGTGTCACTTCTCTTGCGTTCCGTGCCAGCAGGGTATATGCAGCAGTTTGGGCCGTCTGGCTCGTTGCAAACTGTTGAAAGGCCATTTATTCCTAACAAAGACCGTAATTCATTTGCCAGAATTTTACATAATTATGACATAACATTGAAGGTTGTGCAATGTAACAGTAATATTTAGGCTTATGGGTGCCACCCGTTTGATAAAATATGGAACGGTTCCGTATTTCACTGAAAGAATAAACGTTTTGTTTTTCGAAATGAGAGTTTCCGGATTTGACCATATTAATGACCAAAGCCTCGTATTTCTGTATGTTTATTATATTAGAATTAAGTCTATGATTTGATATTTGATAGAGCTGTCTGACTGAGCAGTGGTAGGCAGCAGCAGGCTCGTAAGCATTCATTTAAACAGCAGCTCTTAGCAATGCTGGGATGCACAGCGCTGTTTATGACTTCAAGCCTATCAACTCCCGAGATTACGCTGGCAATACTAAAGTGCCTATAAGAACATCCAATAGTCAAAGGTATATGAAATACAAATGGCATAGAGAGAAATAGTCATATAATTCCTATAATAACTACAACCTAAAACTTCTTACCTGGGAATATTGAAGACTCATGTTAAAAGGAACCACCAGCTTTCATATGTTCTCATGTTCTGAGCAAGGAACTTAAACGTTAGCTTTTTTACATGGCACATATTGCACTTTTACTTTATTTACCAACACTATATTTTTGCATTATAAGTTAAAATAAGTGTTCATTGTTCATTCAGTATTGTTGTAATTGTCATTTATTACAAATATATATATAAATCGCTGATTAATCGGTATCGGGGTTTTTTGGTCCTCCAATAATCGGTAACGGTATCGGCGTTGAAAAATAAGAATCGGTCGACCTCTAGTCTCAATTAAATAAAACAGACATGAAGACTGCTCACTTACTGCTCACTTAGAAGCAGAATTTTTTTTGAAGAATAAACATGTTTGAAAGGAGAATAAGTTGATATGTCACCCTGTTTGTCTGATACCTCACTGTTGTCACATTCTAAATGTATTAGCAAGAAGTATAACAAACTTTTTCGCCCACATTAAAATGAAGTTCGGGACACATAACGGGTTGTTTGGGACACATAATCTGTATAAATGTATACATTTTAATGCTCAGTAAAATGGTTCTGCAAGTAAACTAAGACCAAACATAGATGGTCCATCAAATCTACCCCACCACACTTTCCCTGTCTCCTCTGAGAGCACAGCAGCAGCAAAATCCTGGTTGGACAATGACACATGCCATAGGGCTCCGAGCCATGTCACTGAACATTACCAAGTTAGCATATGAGCTAAGGCTCCCAGTCAAGTTCGACTTTTCCAAAATCAGGTGTAAACCAAGTAGACAGGGGCCAAAAACAACACTCCGCTAGCCATCCACTGGAATAATCTTCCCATGGGACACAGTAAAGCTACAGTATGTCATTCAAATGCTGGGAATGTTACCTAAAGCTGGAACCGTGGGAGACAGAGGACTGGAGTGTGAAGAGAATCAGATAATACATGAGGGGGAACATTGTTCCTTGTAGTTTCATTGAGCAAATGAGATGTTCCTCTGATAGAAACAGAACACAAATTAATTCAGTGTCATTTTCACCGTCAGGTCAAAAGTAGAGGCGACAAGACCCTACCCAATCAACTCTTGCATTGACCTGATATGTGACCCTGCACATTACTTTCATTGTTTTTGAGAAACAGCATGGAGCTGATATTAATATGCCATTTCAGATGGTCAGGGAGTGTCACATCGACGAGATGCATTTATTTTTCTTGATGACTACAAAAACATTTGGGGGTTGTTTTTCCTGCTATCCACCCTTCTGGATTGGTTTGAAATAAAGAAGCTTCATTTCTCCTCCTCTCGAAGCAGACGAAGTGAATGATGAAAATGTAGCAGTAGAAGAGAGGCCTGTTTGTACAGGTCCTCCTGTTGAGAGCTCTAACGCAAGTGATCTGTCATCTAGTGATCTGTCATTAAAGGCATCTATCATACTGCTGCTCCGCCATGTCTTCTTGGCTCATGCAGTGCACCCTTGATTACAGGAATGTTTCACTTTCTTCTTTGATTTCCAACTGGAGCGAGGGAACAGGAGGAGAGAAAAGGAGAGGGATCTCGTTGGGTTTAATAACTGTGCGAGGATCCAATCTTTAGGGGACAAGCGCAAACATCCCCCACAAACAGTCAATCAGCATTATCATTGATGGCGGTCAGGGATAGGAACAGTGTAAACACACTGGGGGTTTTCTCATTAAACATCGAGTGCTAGAATAAAAAGACAGCCTTTGCAACACGTTGCTAATGAAAGCAAGTCTTTAGATACGACTACGCTAATGAAAAAGAGCCATGATGATAGAGCACTTAATGGGACAAAGGCATAATGACAATGTGCTAATGAAACAAAAGTATGGAGATTTGCATTCGTCATAAAGGGTAGGACGCAAATAAAATGTTTTGTTCTCGCAACAGTCTCATAGAAACGCCAAACACTAAGGAAACACTTGTAAACTGCGGGTTAGCAACGCATATCCATCTCTATGTGTCATGTCTACTGGTTGCCTACTGGAGAATTACAGTAAAATATTTAGGCTATTTATTAGACTTAAAGTGACACTCCAGTCTCCTTTTCACCTTTTTTAACATCTGATTTACTTAACAAAAAGCATATCTCAATAGGTGGTCCAGGTAAGGCTTTCATTCTCTATTGCTCCTCTATTGTTCCTCAAGCAAGGGAGGAGGCTGATGACAGATTCCCATCAGACCAACTCATTGACTGCCCTATGCCTTTAAGTTTGCAGTTGTGTCTAAAAAACACAATTTAGTATTTTTACTGTATTTATGGGATATAGCTTTTCAACAGTCAAAGTTTTTTTAAATCACTGGGTTGGGGGTGGGGGTCTTGCAGTCCTCGTTTAGTCCTCTTAGAGAATGGCCACTGTCGTTGTTTGGCGTTACCAGGGCAATCAAGCCCAAGGTCAAAGTTCATCCCGCCCTTCATGGATCAGGGACGTAATAAAAGCATCTTTCCCACACAGAGAGAAGTGCCGCTCTCCAAGCCCTCAAGGTTAGGGCCTCGGTGGTGTACACAGAGAAGGACCTAGCAGCAAGGATATCAATCGCCAGGGCAACCATCGTAAACCCCATTCCCCTTCAGCCATCTTCAGACGGATGGTCGGCCTCCTCTCTGGAATTAAAGAGCCTCCTCCGCATCCCTCCATTCTTTCCCTTCCTGCACCAGAGCGACTTGTGCATTGGAGTGTGTGGACGTTGAGTGTTTTACCCATGTTCCCCTTGCTATTGTGTTGTCTTATTCTCTAGTTCTTATTCATTAATGACATATGGTTGCGGATAAACATAAGTGTGGACTTGAAGAGTTTTACCCATGTGAAACACTAATGTGAAACTAATGTAAAACACTTCCAAAAAGGTCGTGAAAGGAACTATAATTGAAAGACCGCATCCTTGCCCGACTTCAGTCCAGCACGGTGCAGTGTGGCACAGTGTGGAGGTTCACCACTGTTACACTCCATGAACCTCAGGTGTTTGCTTTTCACTTCGAGGAAGAATCCAAGGCAGCAGTCTTTCATTATGCAAAATGACTGCTCTGACAGTTACTCTGCTGCCCTGTACGACACTCTCTCCCTTGACTGGACCTTCATCAAAGCAGATCAGCTATCAAAGCAGAGCACACACTGTAAAGAGGAGAAGAGCCCAAAGACACACAGACAGACAGACTGACAGACAGACAGAGCCCGTCAGCTCTCACTCTCCTGTCTCTGGATATCAAATGCTCATCACTACCCTGGACACGATTTCCCAAAAGCATCTTAAGGCGAAGTTCATCGTTAGAAGATTCTTGGCAGCATCGTTAAATCTCCGAGCTGTTTGCCAAAACCATCGTTGTTAACGTTGCACTTGAAAACATTTGTAATCTAAAGCCTGCCACAGACCACTCTGTTGAACAGCTAACACGCCACTTTATACAAAGAAGATCTCTCTGCTAAACATAGTTTATCCGTCTCATTTTGACCGCCAATTACTTCAGAACAAAGCTGACGACAAATACAAAGTTACCAATGTCTTTACAATTGATACAAACATTTGTAGTGTAAAAATATGCTTCAAATGAAAACAGAGATGACTGCAGTAAAATATAAATACAAGGCCTATTTCATGATCAATAAATTGAGGCTACTGTCTGAAATTTGTCACAACATATTTCATGATGTGTGCCTACAATGTGCCCCATGATGTGCCAAATCAGTGATTTTGTGCATTTTTATTCGATAAACATTAGAATGAACCACCTAAATATTTGCAGCCGTAGGTGGTAATATTTCTCTAGGAGCTGATCCGTCGTCAGTTATGTGAAATAATTATATTGCTACGTTAAGATTTTAATTGAGGGAGTTGCTGCCTTTCTCTCGATCCTATCCGTAGCGACAAATGCTCAAACGATGCACTTAGCGACTTCTCTCTGCATGGTGTTTTGGGAAAAACGTTACATCTTCGACTGTTGCAGGAAAGATGCATTGTTAAAACACTCATAAGCATTAGTTCCATCACAATCAGGAAACCGGGTGTTAGTCCTTTCTAAGGGAGAGCGTCTCTCTCGTCTTCAGAGGCTGATCATCAGCATGGAAAGCATCCAACCTTTTCCCCGACGACATATCTGCTCCATCAGCAAACTGTCTTTTTTTTCACTCTGCGGCTTTTCTTCCTTTGAAGAAAACCACACTAAACATACTTTTCAGCTCCTCTTTATCTCAATAAAAACAAGGGCTGTGCAGATCTATCGTGACCATGAAGTAGACGTGGGAAGGAGACGAGAAAGTGCGCATGAAGCTCATTAGAAAGGCAATTGTTTGGTGTTCTAGGCACAAACCCTGTGAGAAAACATCATCCTTGCAGTTGTCTTTTATGTGTCTCTCCGTCTCCCACCTCTCCCTCCTCACACAACAGGACCCCCCACAGGTGTGGAAACACTAGCCTGCTCTGAAATTCCACTCCAAGCTGGACCCCCCACTGAGACTACCGGGGTCCCTGACCAGCCAATCACAGCAGAGGACAGGTCACACGGAGTAGGTCAAGAGAGCTGGGTCCCAGTCGGCTAGCTCACCCCACGGGGTGTCTCCTGGGGTATAGAGTTACAAGGCCCAGTAGGACCATAACAGTTTCATACGGCATTCCATGTCAAACCAAGGAGTCATCATGGATGCACCCACAAAACTATACCAAACTACCAATCCAAAGGGTTTCCTAACAGGGCTTGTCCTGGAGTAGCTTGGGGGTGATCTGGCTCCACCAGTTGCACTGCCTTGGATGAATTAACCGGACTAGACTGACTTCTATGGTTAACAAAAGTCACCTGAGGGCTTTTGTTATGCCTGAAAGCAGGGCCAGGGTGGCCAGGCCAGCCAGCCGGACTTATGAAGAAACAGAAGACCTTGGCTGGAAGACATAATGCTGACCCAACCTAACCCAACACAAAACAACTGAACTATTCTTAGGTTTTTAAGTGTGGGTAGAAAGAACATAACCTTACAGAAAATTGTGAAAGAATCATATTTTTAGACTCCGTCTCCGAAGAGTCAAAACACCAAGCGCTGCAGAGGCCTGTGGAATTGGCCATAAAATGTTAACTGGACAGTTTTATTGAATGACTTATTAAGCAACTGTGTTTTGCAAGACCTTAAACTCAGAGGCTTTTGAAAGGAACAAGAGCACCTTTCTGTAACGGCTCTTTTAGGTGAATGCCGTTCCCTTTTCTCTCTCAAATTGAGTCTGTACTTTCACACCGACGCAGGGTAATGAAAGTGGCAGTTGCACCGGTGTGGCATTTGAAACCACAAGGCAACTGTAGTGAGGAGTTGACAATGATGACCTTTCCTGCATAGGTGATTTTCAATTATGAATGCAGCATGGCTATCTACACAAGAGAAAAATGTATCTTGAAAAATAATTTGGCAAAATGACTAAACAACTTTGCCAGTGACTGAAAAGAACGCATTTGGTTTCCTGGTTTATTGTTCAGGAAATGTCTAGGCAACCTTGAAATACAAAACTCAATGCTCAATAGTAAAATATCAATTCCATGGTTACTATTAAAATACTACATGTGTTGTATATAAGAAAGTATTCAGTAATACAATAACTATCATATTATTGTCAGAGAGAAAAAAGCGGACAACAACTCTC
>NC_088219.1:23387749-23546285 GCF_036934945.1 Oncorhynchus masou masou
AAATATAAATAGTCAAGTAAAGTACAGATACCCCGAAAAACGACTTAAGTAGTACTTTAAAGTATTTTACTTCAGTACTTTACACCACTGGTTCTGCCACCCAAGTCCTGCCCTCCCCCTTCTGAACAATGTGTTTTTCAGAAAAGAGGGGACTATGCATGACGTGAAGACTTATTGGCATTACCATCTCTTCATTCTGCTGTTGTGCTCTTGGAGCCTTCGGCGCCCGGCACATTTACACGTCTCATTTGTGCAGCAATGGACAACACATGTATAAATAGGCCTACACCCTATTTTAGTCTTACGTGTGTTTAAATGGTTTGCCGGTATACATGGTGAAAGAAGCTGCAATTCCTTGGGAAAATATACAGTTGCGCTTGTTGTGCAAATCAAATTAATATAAAGTGCTGTGGTTTTACATTCCAAAAACTGAAACAAAAACATCTGGCGCAGAGAACATCTACAGCAAGTTCTCTGTTTCTGGACACCAAAGGAAGCAACAAAGTAAAAAATAATAATAATATGGTGATTATTCTCTGTAGGACACAGATACTAATGAGAGCTTGATTCCACTTGAGCTTGATTAATCCACTGTACAGTAATAACCCAGTACACCATTAAATGCAGTGCATGGATTGGGGTATTAAATACATTTTTTCCATTGGTTGGACCTTACCTCACAAATTGCAGCCTTTATGGGGTAGAACCCACAACAAAATGAGCTCTGTTCACATCCAACAACCATCATGGGCTTCGAGTTCCAACTTAAAGCTTTGCAACCCCCATGCTTCAAGTCAATCAGTGGCCCGCAGAGCCAGACCAGAGCCAGACTGGGATGTCTTGGACAGGAAGACAGCAGTTACAGCCGAACCATAAAGTGGACATTCGGTATGAGCTGCTTGGCAAAGCCAAGTCACAGACACAACAGAGCGCTCTATTCATTCTATTCTCTCTCTTTCCAAACTCACGGCTTGAGGAACCCTTCAGATTTCTATGTTTCCAGTTTCATCTAAATGGCTCTATTGATATGTCTAAGGATGATTGATTATGATGAGCGTTGTGGCCGTCCAGATACAATAAGTTGCCTGACTGATGTGGGAGAACAGTCATATTGCAGTGGGTTTAATTCCTATGTTCATAGCCAGACACCACAGTATAAATCAAATCAAATCAAAGTTTATTGGTAGCGTACTGTTACGTCTACCCCCGCTCCGGCGCTCCAGCGCTCCAACGCTCCAGCGCTCCGGCACTCCAACGCTCCGGCGCTCCAATGCTCCGGCGCTCCAACGCTCCGGCACTCCAACGCTCCGGCGCTCCAACGCTCCAGCGCTCCAACGCTCCGGCACTCCAACGCTCCAGCGCTCCAGCGCTCCGGCACTCCAACGCTCCAGCGCTCCAGCGCTCCGGCGCTCCAACGCTCCAACGCTCCAGCGCTCCGGCACTCCAACGCTCCAGCGCTCCAACGCTCCGGCACTCCAACGCTCCGGCGCTCCAATGCTCCGGCGCTCCAACGCTCCGGCACTCCAACGCTCCGGCGCTCCAGCGCTCCGGCACTCCAACGCTCCGGCACTCCAACGCTCCGGCACTCCAATGCTCCGGCGCTCCAGCGCTCCGGCGCTCCAACGCTCCAGCGCTCCAACGCTCCGGCACTCCAACGCTCCAGCGCTCCGGCGCTCCAACGCTCTGGCGCTCGCCAATTTACTAACCACCGGTCCTGGCAACCCATCATTACGCACACCTTATCACTGATCAATACACTGATCAGCCCCCCTCAATTTAGCCCTCAGTTATCATCAGTCCTGGGGTGTTTTCTCTCACGTTCAGTACGCTTCCCATGTTTGTTCTTTTGTGTCTGTTCAGTATTAAACTCACCTTCTGCACCTGCTTTCTGACTCCCAGCGTATATGTTACACATACACAGATTTCAGATGCTATCGCAGGTGCAGCAAAATACAAGTGTTTCCAGCTCCAACAGTGCAGTAATACCTAACAATTAAAATACCCCAAACATAATACAGAAAAAAATGATAGGTATATAGGATGAGCCATGACTAGAATACAGTATATACATATAAAGTGGGTAAAACAGTATGTACACATTATTAAAGTGAACAGTGTTCAATGACTCTATGTACATAGGGAAGCAGTCTCTAAGGTACAGGGTAGAATACCTAGTGGTAGCTGGCTAGTAACAGTGACTTAGGTTTAGGGCAGGGTACTGGGCGGATACCGGCTATTGGTGACTGTTTAACAGTCTGATGGCCTGGTGATAGAAGCTGTTTCTCAGTCTCTCTGTCCCAGCTTTGATGCACCTGTACTGGCCTCTACCTTCTAGATGATAGCGGGGTGAACAGGCCGTGGTTCGGGTGGCTGAGGTCCTTGATGATTTTCTTGGCCTTCCTGTGACACAGAGTGCAGTAGATGTCCTGGAGGGCAGGCAGTGTGCCCCCGGTGATCCACCCCCTGTAGAGCCCTGCGGTTGCGGACGGTGCAATTGCCCTACTGGGCGGTGATACAGCCCGACAGGATGCTCTCAATGGTGCATTTGTAGAAGTTTGTGAGGGTCTTAGGGGCCAAGATGAATTTCGCTGTTGCGCCTTCTTCACCAGGCTGTCTGTGTGAAGAGATCAGTTCAGGTTGTCAGTGATGTGCACGCTGAGGACCTTTTGACCCTCTCCATGTTTGACCTGTCGATGTGGATGGGGGCGTGCTCTTCTGTCTCCTGTAGTCCACGATCAGCTCCTTTGTTTTGTTGACGTTGAGGGAGAGGTTATTTACTGGCACCAAACCAACAGGGCTCTTACCACCTCCCCTCCCTGTAGGCTGTTTCATCGTTGTTGGTAATCAGGCCAACCACTGTAGTGTCGTCGTCCAGGACCCAGTTGCACAGGGAGGGGTTGTAGGCCGAGTATTTCTCTTGTCCAGATGGGATAGGGCAGTGTGCAGTGCAATGGCGATTGCGACGTCCATGGATCTGTTGGGGCGGTATGTGAATTGTAGTGGGTCTAGGATGTTGGGTAAGGTGGAGGTGATATGGTCCTTAGCTAGCCTCTCAAAGCACTGATGACAGAAGTGAGTGCTACGGGACGATAATCACCTACTTACCTTTGCTTTCTTGGGTACAGGAACAATGGTGAACATCTTGAAGCAAGTGGGGAGAAAAGACTGGGATATGGAGGGATTGAATATATCCGTAAAAACTACAAGTCTGCACATACTCTAAGGACGCGGCTTGGGATACCGTCTGGGCCAGCAGCCTTGAGAGGGTTAACATGCTTAAATGACTTACTCATGTCGGCCACGGAGAACGTGATCGTTGGTTGGCCCACGTCGGCAGCTTGATGTTTTTTCCTCTGAGAGGGCAGAGAAGGTGTTTAGCTCATCTGGGAACGAGGCGTCGGTGTCCACATGGTGGCTGGCTTTCCCTTTATAATCCGTGACTGTCTGGAGTCGTGCCACACACAGTATGTCTCGTGTCTGAGCCATGTTCCCAGTCACCTTGCCATGGTTAAATGCGGTTGATTTGCACTTTCAGTTTTGAATGCTGCCATCCATCCACAGTGTTTGGTTTGGATAAGTCCTAATCATCACAGTGGGAACAACATTCTCTATGCTCTTCCTGATAAAGGGAGAGTGGTAATGATTCCTCTTCCTGATAAAGGGAGTGGTAATGATTCCTCTTCCTGATAAAGGGAGTGGTAATGATTCCTCTTCCTGATAAAGGGAGAGTGGTAATGATTCCTCTTCCTGATAAAGGGAGTGGTAATGATTCCTCTTCCTGATAAAGGGAGAGTGGTAATGATTCCTCTTCCTGATAAAGGGAGAGTGGTAATGATTCCTCTTCCTGATAAAGGGAGAGTGGTAATGATTCCTCTTCCTGATAAAGGGAGAGTGGTAATGATTCCTCTTCCTGATAAAGGGAGAGTGGTAATGATTCCTCTTCCTGATAAAGGGAGAGTGGTAATGATTCCTCTTCCTGATAAAGGGAGAGTGGTAATGATTCCTCTTCCTGATAAAGGGAGAGTGGTAATGATTCCTCTTCCTGATAAAGGGAGTGGTAGTGATTCCTCTTCCTGATAAAGGGAGTGTGGTAATGATTCCTCTTCCTGATAAAGGGAGAGTGGTAATGATTCCTCTTCCTGATAAAGGGAGAGTGGTAATGATTCCTCTTCCTGATAAAGGGAGAGTGGTAATGATTCCTCTTCCTGATAAAGGGAGAGTGGTAATGATTCCTCTTCCTGATAAAGGGAGAGTGGTAATGATTCCTCTTCCTGATAAAGGGAGAGTGGTAATGATTCCTCTTCCTGATAAAGGGAGAGTGGTAATGATTCCTCTTCCTGATAAAGGGAGAGTGGTAATGATTCCTCTTCCTGATAAAGGGAGAGTGGTAATGATTCCTCTTCCTGATAAAGGGAGAGTGGTAGTGATTCCTCTTCCTGATAAAGGGAGTGGTAATGATTCCTCTTCCTGATAAAGGGAGAGTGGTAATGATTCCTCTTCCTGATAAAGGGAGAGTGGTAGTGATTCCTCTTCCTGATAAAGGGAGAGTGGTAATGATTCCTCTTCCTGATAAAGGGAGTGGTAATGATTCCTCTTCCTGATAAAGGGAGAGTGGTAATGATTCCTCTTCCTGATAAAGGGAGTGGTAATGATTCCTCTTCCTGATAAAGGGAGAGTGGTAATGATTCTTCTTCCTTATAAAGGGAGAGTGGTAATGATTCCTCTTCCTGATAAAGGGAGAGTGGTAATGATTCCTCTTCCTGATAAAGGGAGTGGTAATGATTCCTCTTCCTGATAAAGGGAGTGGTAGTGATTCCTCTTCCTGATAAAGGGAGAGTGGTAGTGATTCCTCTTCCTGATAAAGGGAGAGTGGTAATGATTCCTCTTCCTGATAAAGGGAGAGTGGTAATGATTCCTCTTCCTGATAAAGGGAGTGGTAATGATTCCTCTTCCTGAGAAAGGGAGAGTGGTAGTGATTCCTCTTCCTGGTAAAGGGAGTGGTAATGATTCCTCTTCCTGATAAAGGGAGTGGTAATGATTCCTCTTCCTGATAAAGGGAGAGTAGTAATGAGTCCTCTTCCTGAGAAAGGGAGAGTGGTAGTGATTCCTCTTCCTGATAAAGGGAGTGGTAATGATTCCTCTTCCTGATAAAGGGAGAGTGGTAATGATTCCTCTTCCTGATAAAGGGAGAGTGGTAGTGATTCCTCTTCCTGATAAAGGGAGAGTGGTAATGATTCCTCTTCCTGATAAAGGGAGTGGTAATGATTCCTCTTCCTGATAAAGGGAGAGTGGTAATGATTCCTCTTCCTGATAAAGGGAGAGTGGTAATGATTCCTCTTCCTGATAAAGGGAGAGTGGTAATGATTCCTCTTCCTGATAAAGGGAGTGGTAATGATTCCTCTTCCTGATAAAGGGAGAGTGGTAATGATTCCTCTTCCTGATAAAGGGAGAGTGGTAATGATTCCTCTTCCTGATAAAGGGAGAGTGGTAATGATTCCTCTTCCTGATAAAGGGAGTGGTAATGATTCCTCTTCCTGATAAAGGGAGAGTGGTAATGATTCCTCTTCCTGATAAAGGGAGAGTGGTAATGATTCCTCTTCCTGATAAAGGGAGAGTGGTAATGATTCATCTTCCTGATAAAGGGAGAGTGGTAATGATTCCTCTTCCTGATAAAGGGAGTGGTAATGATTCCTCTTCCTGATAAAGGGAGAGTAGTAATGATTCCTCTTCCTGAGAAAGGGAGAGTGGTAGTGATTCCTCTTCCTGATAAAGGGAGTGGTAATGATTCCTCTTCCTGATAAAGGGAGAGTGGTAATGATTCCTCTTCCTGATAAAGGGAGTGGTAATGATTCCTCTTCCTGATAAAGGGAGAGTGGTAATGATTCCTCTTCCTGATAAAGGGAGTGGTAATGATTCCTCTTCCTGATAAAGGGAGTGGTAATGATTCCTCTTCTTGATAAAGGGAGTGGTAGTGATTCCTCTTCCTGATAAAGGGAGAGTGGTAATGATTCCTCTTCCTGATAAAGGGAGTGGTAATGATTCCTCTTCCTGATAAAGGGAGTGGTAATGATTCCTCTTCCTGATAAAGGGAGTGGTAATGATTCCTCTTCCTGATAAAGGGAGTGGTAATGATTCCTCTTCCTGATAAAGGGAGTGGTAATGATTCCTCTTCCTGATAAAGGGAGAGTGGTAGTGATTCCTCTTCCTGATAAAGGGAGTGGTAATGATTCCTCTTCCTGAGAAAGGGAGAGTGTAGTGATTCCTCTTCCTGATAAAGGGAGTGGTAATGATTCCTCTTCCTGATAAAGGGAGTGGTAATGATTCCTCTTCCTGATAAAGGGAGAGTAGTAATGATTCCTCTTCCTGAGAAAGGGAGAGTGGTAGTGATTCCTCTTCCTGATAAAGGGAGTGGTAATGATTCCTCGTCCTGATAAAGGGAGTGGTAATGATTCCTCTTCCTGATAAAGGGAGTGGTAATGATTCCTCTTCCTGATAAAGGGAGAGTGGTAGTGATTCCTCTTCCTGATAAAGGGAGTGGTAATGATTCCTCTTCCTGATAAAGGGAGTGGTAATGATTCCTCTTCCTGATAAAGGGAGAGTGGTAATGATTCCTCTTCCTGATAAAGGGAGAGTGGTAGTGATTCCTCTTCCTGATAAAGGGAGTGGTAATGATTCCTCTTCCTGATAAAGGGAGAGTGGTAATGATTCCTCTTCCTGATAAAGGGAGAGTGGTAATGATTCCTCTTCCTGATAAAGGGAGTGGTAATGATTCCTCTTCCTGAGAAAGGGAGAGTGGTAGTGATTCCTCTTCCTGATAAAGGGAGTGGTAATGATTCCTCTTCCTGATAAAGGGAGTGGTAATGATTCCTCTTCCTGATAAAGGGAGAGTGGTAATGATTCCTCTTCCTGATAAAGGGAGTGGTAATGATTCCTCTTCCTGATAAAGGGAGTGGTAATGATTCCTCTTCCTGATAAAGGGAGTGGTAATGATTCCTCTTCCTGATAAAGGGAGTGGTAATGATTCCTCTTCCTGATAAAGGGAGTGGTAATGATTCCTCTTCCTGATAAAGGGAGAGTGGTAGTGATTCCTCTTCCTGATAAAGGGAGTGGTAATGATTCCTCTTCCTGAGAAAGGGAGAGTGTAGTGATTCCTCTTCCTGATAAAGGGAGTGGTAATGATTCCTCTTCCTGATAAAGGGAGTGGTAATGATTCCTCTTCCTGATAAAGGGAGAGTAGTAATGATTCCTCTTCCTGAGAAAGGGAGAGTGGTAGTGATTCCTCTTCCTGATAAAGGGAGTGGTAATGATTCCTCGTCCTGATAAAGGGAGTGGTAATGATTCCTCTTCCTGATAAAGGGAGTGGTAATGATTCCTCTTCCTGATAAAGGGAGAGTGGTAGTGATTCCTCTTCCTGATAAAGGGAGTGGTAATGATTCCTCTTCCTGATAAAGGGAGAGTGGTAATGATTCCTCTTCCTGATAAAGGGAGAGTGGTAGTGATTCCTCTTCCTGATAAAGGGAGTGGTAATGATTCCTCTTCCTGATAAAGGGAGTGGTAATGATTCCTCTTCCTGATAAAGGGAGTGGTAATGATTCCTCTTCCTGATAAAGGGAGAGTAGCAATGATTCAGGCTCTGTGTTGTGAGTGTATCACAGGAGATGTGTTAATAGAATTTCCCAGCTACAATAAATGCAGCCTCAGGATATGCGGTTTCCAGTTTGCACATAGTCCAGTTTAGTTCCTTGAGAGCCGTTGTGGAGTCGGTTTGGGGAGGGGGTGATATACACGGCAGTGACGATGACCGACAAAAGTTATCTAGGGAGGCAATGCGGTCAGCATTTAATGGTGAGGTATTACAGATCGAAGAACAAAAGGACTTGAGTTCATGTATGTCACCACTATCACACCATGAGTTGTTAATCATGAGACAAACCCCTCTGCATTTCTTTTTCCCGGAGAGTTCTTTCTTCCTGTCTGCACGATGGACAAGTCCTCCTCTGGTTGAATAGATGGGGACAATATATTCGGAGAGAACCATGATTCCGTACAACAGAGTATAGATGGAGAGAGTTAATCAGAGAACCGAGATTGAGTCTCTGACTGAAACTGATGTATCCATTCCTCTGTAAAGACCCGTCTGTTGACTTCAGGGCCTTGTTTCTTTGTGTCAACATTGGTCTGTCTTAAATCCTTACTATTACAGTCTTCGTTTGGTCGAGACTTTGACCCGGCAGCTTCCTATATCCCACTGAGAACGCTTCAAATGTTAAGCGCTTAACTGTCTGGGGGAAGGAAAGTCAGTGAGCTCATGGATGATTTCCAGTTCTAGGAGACTTTACAGTTTCCTACTCAGTTTTCATCTGATCCCTCCTCATCTACTGGTCAGTGGGTCATAAATGGCTAGATCATGCATAGCCTCAACTGACATGAAAGGGGCATTCTATTTCCTGATTTATCCTGATACTGTGAGTATTGAGTGGAGAGGAGAGGAGAAGAGGATATTTCTGTTTGAAGTGTATCACACCAGCTAGTATGCAGTAGGATTGGGAGGTGTTACCGTCCCCCAGGTCTTTCCCCTTCCATCCCTTCGCCTGGACCCCTGCCTGATCCCGGAGCGCTCTTCAGGAATGGCTACATGCCACGCATTCCAAAGGGCTGACAGGACCTCTCCCTTGAGACTGTGCCAAAGAGGCCTGCTTGTCTCAGGGAAACACCCAGCAGAGGGAATGTGTGTGGGTTTACTGACGGCTAACATCTATCTCTCTTTACAAGGACAGTGCGATGCAGGTCGACTTGCAGAGACAATTCTTTGACTGCCCTTTAATTCTTCTGCCCTTCAGACACACATATAACACATGTTTGCACTCAGAGGCACACAAATACACTCAAAAAAAACAAACAAAGCCAAGGGTACATCAGAACGAGAATGAATATTTCAAACGTGAGGCACAAAGCGTGACGGCTGTTTACATGGAATGGAGGTTGGACAAAAAGGTGAGCAAACACACCCTAGTATCAACGCCACAGACTGTAACACACACACACACAATCAGCCCGCAAGCCATCTCTATTATTCTCTCCTGAGCTAGCAGCGGTGGTCATTTCTGGGAAGTCCACGCCATTCCTGCTCCTGGTATTCCGGCCCTTTCCGGTGTCCCTTTTCCTCTCCCAGGACCCATCTCCACATCACACCCCCTCACCCACTTCTCTCTTTCACAACTTCCTGGTGCTGAGATTATGTAAACTGGGCCACATCACGGTCTTGAGTGTAAACACGCGGCATGACATGTGGTGACCGAGGGCTGTGCCAGAGTGCCCACAGAAAACAGCTTGTTATTCCCACAATAAAGCACACAATGTTGAGAAGACGACAAGAAAAAAAAGAAGAAATCAATTTAAGGCTTGGTTTAGAAACGTTCACCCCCAGAGGAGTGTGCTGCGGAACGGAATGGTCGTCGTTCACACAGAGAAAACAAGCTTTCAAGCAGTGTGTACCATGCTTGTAAAGCTAGAGGGAGAAAAATATGCACACAAGGTAGGGTTAGCGGTATCTATATGTTCATACCTTCATACCGTTCCTGTACCATACCGGGGTATACAGTATTACAGGCAGTGCGCACAAGGTGTGCTATTTCTTTTTTTTTAAACTAATATATATATTCATATTATTTAAAACATTTCAGGCACAAAACAAATTTAGGTAGCAGGGACCTACATTTTTTCATATATATATATATTTTTTTTAATTATTTATTATTTTAACCTTTATTTAACCAAATTCTTATTTACAAATTCTTATTTACAATGACGGCCTATCCCGGCCAAACCTGGATGACCCTGGGCCAATTGTGCGCCGCCCTATGGGACTCCTAATCACAGCTGGATGTGATACAGCCTGAATTGGAACCAGGGACTGTAGTGATGCCTCTTGCACTGAGATGCAGTGCCATAGACCACTGCGCCATTCGGGAGTCCAAGAGGGTATCCAGGAGAGTATTGGTTGTCTCTGATGTAACCGAGAAGCTTGATCTGGCAAGCTAGCCACTTAGCTAGCAAGTTAGCAAAATAAATCAATAGCTGAGCTGGAGATGATTTATTTGGCACATATGAATCAAATCAAGTAAAATAACATTTTATACACATGGTTAGCAGATGTAACGAAATGAATCGTGCAGATGCAAAGTTTGGTAACAGAATGACGGCACAAACAGAACCAACTGTCATTCTGTTACCAAACTTTGCATCTGCACTGTTCTTCAAGTAAAATGTTTTTCTTTAATTATTATTGTTAAAAGTGGTGCTTGTGCATTACATTTTATGGTTTGTTTAACTTTGCAATCACTTATTTTGTGTGACATACTGTACATTTTAAAGTTACTGTTGAATTACCCACATCCCACTGAGTCTCAGCATCATTCTGTTACTGTTGAATTACCCACATCCCACTGAGTCTCAGCAGCATCATTCTGTTACTGTTGGATTACCCACATCCCACTGAGTCTCAGCATCATTCTGTTACTGTTGGATTACCCACATCCCACAGAGTCTCAGCATCATTCTGTTACTGTTGAATTACCCACATCCCACTGAGTCTCAGCAGCATCATTCTGTTACTGTTGGATTACCCACATCCCACTGAGTCTCAGCATCATTCTGTTACTGTTGGATTACCCACATCCCACTGAGTCTCAGCCTCATTCTGTTACTGTTGAATTACCCACATCCCACTGAGTCTCAGCATCATTCTGTTACTGTTGAATTACCCACATCCCACCGAGTCTCAGCATCATTCTGTTACTGTTGAATTACCCACATCCCACCGAGTCTCAGCATCATTCTGTTACTGTTGAATTACCCACATCCCACCGAGTCTCAGCATCATTCTGTTACTGTTGGATTACCCACATCCCACTGAGTCTCAGCATCATTCTGTTACTGTTGAATTACCCACATCCCACTGAGTCTCAGCATCATTCTGTTACTGTTGAATTACCCACATCCCACCGAGTCTCAGCATCATTCTGTTACTGTTGGATTACCCACATCCCACCGAGTCTCAGCATCATTCTGTTACTGTTGAATTACCCACATCCCACTGAGTCTCAGCATCATTCTGTTACTGTTGAATTACCCACATCCCACTGAGTCTCAGCATCATTCTGTTACTGTTGAATTACCCACATCCCACCGAGTCTCAGCCTCATTCTGTTACTGTTGAATTACCCACATCCCACTGAGTCTCAGCATCATTCTGTTACTGTTGAATTACCCACATCCCACTGAGCCAAAGAGTGCATCCACACAGTGAATACTACACCTTACACGCTCTGACACAGTCTATGAAAACAGTCCTTGGGTTGAACAGAACAGAGCAACGAGAGGGTGTCAATAGAATAGAGCTTCACAATGAGAAGGGATAATAACAAGAATACACATTCGGAATTAAATAAGGATGTACTAATTACATATACAATTTATACAGACATGGATAAAAACATTTCTGTATTATGTATCTAAGAGTCGAGAGCTCGAGAGCGAGACAGAGGGATGGGGAAAGGGAGAGAAATAGAGGGAAAGGGAAGGTGCAGAGAGAGGAAAAGGGAGGGAGAGAACTAGGTCAAGTCACATGACTGGGATGGACCGCAGGGAGGGTTTCATTTCTACAGCATGTGGTCATTTATAAAACAAATACACATTTAATTTGTTACATTTTTTCTTTCATGGGGGATGTGGATATCACAGTCCGGTGCAGTTCTTTAGGTTGTACAGAGTATTCAGCTAAAATGAAGAGCGAACGAAGAACATGACTGAGCATTTCCGAGACAGGAAACAGAAGTGCTTGGGATATCAGGAAGTGGATCACAGTGAGGGGGTTCTGTCTTGTAGCTACAGGTCCATAGTGAGACAATACAGAAGACGAAGAACCGAGATGAGGCTTAAAATATTAGACTGCACCACGACCATGCTGCTAGTGACGTCTCAGTGCCTGTCTGGGCGGAGCATCACTTGACTTAAGACACACACGTAATGCAGGGTGACATCTCTTGAAAGGCAAATGTCAAGGGTGCCTGGTACCTACCACCCAACCCTCCATCCATCACCACCACCACTGAAAAAGGAAACATTAGCTGCCAATCATGCAGAGGACTAGAGGCTAAGCTGGTCATAAGCCCACTGAATCCCCTGGTGCCAGGCCTGTGGGATACCAATCATTCACATCCATGGTCATTTCAAAGAGCTCAGAGAGAGAAGGAAGGAACTAATTGAAATGTGACAGAGCACAATTCTAGGAATCTAACCAATTCAACTAACACATTCACTACTTTAGTAGTGAATAACAGCAACAGAGACTTAACCAACAGTTCTCTATTGCAGGGGTTCCCAAACCTTTTCACTCGGCCTTCCTTCCAGTGTTGGGGAACATCCCGCACCCCGTCTATTGGCACAAGCACTGTTCATTCCATAACACGTGCACGTTTAAAGCTTATTTCCTGCAATTCTACACATTTTGTCATGGGGTGCAAAGAAAATGTTGCAGTTTTAAATCAAATTTTCTTTCAATTCTATACATTTTGCCATGTCTAATGTGTATTCATGTGATATTTGAGTGACAAAAAAATTATAACAAAATCTATAGGCTAGGGCCTCAAGAGCGGCGCAGCGGGCTAAGGCACTGCATCGCAGTGTTATGTGAGCAGAGTGTCAAGAAGAAGTGAGGCTTGGTTTCTGAGGACGAACGGCTCTCTCCCGAGTCCGTACTTGCAGCGATGGGACAAGACTGTAACTACCAATTGGATATCACATTTTCTTTTTTTTCTTTTTTTATACAAATAAAATCTGTGCTAAAAAAACTCAATAAAAACGTTAACCCACATGGGTTAGTTGATCTGATTTCTGACAAAGTTATAAATAGCTCTCGAAGGTCTGCATCTGACTAACATGACAAGAGGAACTGATGATGCAATATGCCCAATTTCAAAATTTGCACCTGGTTCATTCTACTATTACAACCCGCCTACCCCTAACTGTTTGGGAACCACCGCCGTTCTATTGAATCAATACGTGCCAGGGATAATGAATGAAACGCCCAAACAACATGTGGTGACTGGGTATCATTGGTTTGACCGAGTTTGTCAGGTCATTAGCCTCTGAAACAGCAGAGCTAATTTAGATCAGAGCCTTGCCATTCAGTTTGCCTGTATGTCTGTCTGTCTGGGGGTGGGGATGGGCGACAGACACATCTAATGGCGACAGAAAATAATCAAACTGCTTGTTGTTATAGAGGATGGAGGAATGTCTACCGTAGGCCCTCGACTGCAGGGGGAGGAAAGAGAAAGAGAGAAAGCTGGCCTCAAACGACTGGCATTTACCACCTTTTAACGATGAAGGCCAATAAGTCAATGAGTCTTACAGAATAACTGATGAGAGAGATTTGTCTATTGTGTGTGAAAAGCAGAGTTGCCTTTATCATCAGTGTATGTCACTGTCTGTACCTGCAGCATGCTAGAGAAGACAGATGTATCAAATCTGCCTTGGAGGGGAAAACCTCTTATCTCCAATAACACATACTGAGTTAGAGAGACAGAAGACCAGATCTGGCTAGGAGGAGGAAGTGGAGGGTCCTCTCAGAAAGCCGGAGCCGTACAACAAAATCAATTTGGATCAAAAAGAGACGTCGGGGCAAGCAGACAGGCCCCTGCAAGGCCATTCATTATCCAGAGAACTGGACATAGATGAATATGTACAGAATAGCCACAGGTTGGGGAATGACTTGGCGAGCCCCCCCCCCCCTATCTCTATCTGCTGTTAGGGTCTTGTCCCTCTTTCCAGGAAAGATGTGGATGGGCATGTAGGTATGTAGATGATATGTGTTTACAGGACGTGGAAAAGGGGAAAGGAGGATAAATAATTCACAGAGAACTAATACACACACACACACACACACACACACACACACAGGAGGCTCAGCGATGCTGCGCCTGCAAAGCGGAGTAGAGCAGCCTGTCCACGCTGCTTGGCGAGTCAGCCAGGCAGAAAGATGTAGGCCATCTGCACAGCAACACAGAGAAAATAGCTTGGCGCACAGACGGAGGGGGAGACGATTAACCAACTGGCTGGGTTTTTTCCCTCCATTCAGGGGAACGAGAGATGGCAATGGAGGAAGAGACAGAGATAGATAGGGATAGATATCAAACATTTCAGAGCAGGATTGTGAAATAATGTGTATTACATTTAATGATCGAGATGACTTACAGGTAGAAGGCAGACATAATTTATGCTGGAAAAGACAAGCTAATATACCTGTATCACAAAGAGAGGACACGCGGTTATCTCTTATTCTACCCCTTAGCTCTTCGTAGCGAGTAGTGACTGAGAGGCTAATAAGTGGTATAACACCACTCTCAGCCCTTGTAAGACATGAAATGAGATGAGTGGTACTGTACCTTCACAGCACAGCCTATCCTAGCTTTCGTTTAGTCCCCCCTCATATACAAGCAACATCATTTGAATCTCTCTCTCATGTTCTCCATCTCCATCCATCTCTCCCTCTTTCTCCCACACCCTTCCTTCTTCATCTTCCTCTCCTTTCTTCTCTCTCTCTCTCTCTCTCTCTCTCTCCCTCCTTCTCTCTCTGTCCCTCCTCTCTCTCTTTCTTTCTCTCTCTCTCACTCCCTCCCCCTCTTTCTCCCCTGTTCTCTCTCCTCTGATCAGAGACTTGCTCCTTCCTCCTGTCTGTGTGTTTCTCAGGGGGGTAAGGCTTCGCTGAGCCCTTCAGAGGGTGACCACGATGCATCTCTTTTGATCACCCCCTGCCGTTGAATTAGCATGTACCTCTGTACCTCAGCGCTAGCTTTCTATCTACCTACCTGCCTGTCAGGCAGAGCTCCCAGCACACACATCCGTGTGTAGCCTACACCGGCAGGCAGCAGGTAAAACAGGAGGCCCTCCTCTAAGCTTCTCCTGAATCTTACTGACTAATGAACAGAGGCTTGGCACTGATGAGAGGAGAAAATGACTCGTGTGATCACCAGAGAGACAGACAAAAGCCTTCCTGTGCATTGCTAATGTTCCATGCTAATGGGCCGCTGTGCTGTGGCGTACTGAAGAATCATGAAAGCTGCAGCAGCACGCTGCTGACTTAAGTTGTTGATTCGATACAAGGTCTTTGTTGTGTTCTCTGGAGACTTCCTTCCTCAAAGGAGGGATAGTACACTTCTCCCTGTACATCCTCTTCAATGAAAATAAACCAGGATTTAATGGTGTTGCTTTTGAGTCACGGTCAACACAACGGTCGGGCATTGTTGTTTTTGTTCAATCGTGGTGATCGTGCCTTTGATAATCAACAAAACGTGATTCACATCTCTCTTCCTTGCTTTGGATCTGGTGAGAAAACATATCTGAAAATGTTTCTGTGTGCTTTTATTAAAAGTGTTCACGGCGGGAACTGGTAAGGAGGTAGGCTTTTATGAGGAGTTGTGTTTGGTCCCGGGCCGGGTCTGGTCTGGCTCCACAGCCTTCCGGACACCCTCTCACTTCTGTGCCATTTAATTAGCCCGGCCTGCACAAAGGGGAGCTAGTCACATGGGCCCAATTTGGCCAACTATAAAGTCTGGAATGTCTCAACCTGCACGGGAGACTCCCCTTCATTTGCGTGCCTGCAACACCGGGCTAGAACTTTGAAGATGAAAACAGGACTGATAAAAAAAAACTAAATCAAAGGGGTGGACCGTTAAATTCCAGGGAATTTCTCCAGATGTTGCCAAAATATTCAGCTGAAGCGCTCCAGATGTTTTCCCCTTCCTCGGCTCCGCTCACCGTTTCCAGGACTTCCTCTCTCTCCAACCCCCAGGCCTGTTCTCCTCTGCGCCCCCAACCCCCCACCCTACGTTTTATAACAGTTCCCCCTGATGCCCCCTTTTCAGTGAGGGGTTTAATAGCCATGAGGGCAGAGTAGCATCCTCCAGGATCCTGTAATAAACCCCCAATGCAGTCTCTCTCCTTTCACAAAGAGAGAGGGACAGAGAGAAAGAACGAAAGAGAGAAAGATAGCGATTAATAGCATCCCTTTATCTCTAACCGAATCAATTAACAAACAAATTATGTTTTAGTCAAACATGATATGTTAGGGCTTCTTGCGGACAATTTTCAGTCTACAAATGATTTGTAATTATGTTCCAGCCCCCCGACCATCCGCTCAAGAAATAATTGGCCCGTGGCTGAATCTAGTTGATGATACCTGTTGTACAGCAAGACATAAATGGAAACCTCGCAGCCTCTCCCTTGTGTCCATGACTGATATTATTCTACCTGTTTTCATTTTTTCCCTCCCGCTCTCTCTCTTCACCTCCACGCGGAGACAGAAGCAGCAGAAGCGTTGGTGTTTCTCTAGAGGCCGCAAGCCTCCCACAGAGCGTGACCTTGCCACAACCCCTGACTTTCACACACGGGCAGTCTGAGCCTCCCTGCCCTTTGCTGCTCACAACAAGGCCTCACACAGGACACACACCCTCCTCCAGCTTTAGTCTGGCTCTGATCTGGCCTATATAATGTGAACTGGTCTCTTGTTACTCATTCCAGGCTGAAACAGAAGAAAGCAACCTGAAAGCGACACTTGAACTTGTCATTTCTGCAGGCACTGGAAAGTAAGCACTGTGGTATGCAGAACACACAGATGAAAAAGACATGGCCAGCGCCTGCCTGCCTGCCTGCCTGCCTGCTCAACTCTTTTATTTTAAAGTCTTTCTGGAGAGGATGAAATAACAAACTCCAACACGAGTGCTCTTTAGTTCTGAGGGCTGTTCCTGGCACGGCTTCATTTGATCTAACAGCAAAAAAAAAAGATACGGAGGAGTGAGTTGTCACCCAGCCACCTATTTACATTCTGGCTCCAACATAATATGAGAGAACAACGTTTCCCTGGAGTAAAGAGGGAAATCAATAGTCACCTGATGTTGTGTCTCTGCTCTTTCCCTCTCCTTCCCTCTCTCACGCTTACTCTCAGCATAGTGGTTGATAATGTATGGAACATAAGACATGCCGTGCTCTTTGTCCTATGTGGCAGGGGTAGAATGATTTAGCAGCACCATCAGCTCACCTATCACCCTACCACATCCACTCAAGGGTATGGGTGAGACTTGTATGTATAGGCTGTCTGCTCCAGTCTAGAGTAGCAGCACTGTGGCCCAAATATTGTTTTTACAGGTAGAGAGACAGAGCAGCTCCTCCTCAACACCCTTCCACCTCTGTGGAAAGTATGCCTGAAAGCAGACGTTCCCGGCTAAGTGTTTAACCACAGGTGACAAAGCCCTCCAGACTCTCATTCTGCCTGCCGAGAGAGTGTATATGGGTTCGCGCGTCAGAACTGAGGGGGCTGAGGTAGTCTGGTCGGAAGCAGGAAAAACATGACAACTCTGAGGTGTCAACAAACAGTAAATCACACTTTTCGTTTTCTCCGTTAGAAAATCTGTGGGAAAAAAATGCTACAACAACGCAAATACTTAAATGACTCTAGAACGTGCCTTAAATACATACGTACATGTGTGCAATAGGACAAATATAAGCACCAACAAATTACTAGTATTATTTATGTTTTTAGAACCCAACTGAGCATGTTGTTTTTCAGGGTATACATCGTGTCATAATAATATGATCTTAAATGTGCCATCTTAAAGGCCTAGTGCAGCCAAGAACACCATTTTCCTGTGTTTTATATATATTACACACTATGATGTTGGAATAACACTGTAACCTTTTGAACATTATGGTAATGCCCTTTAAGTGTATGAGCTGTTTGAAAAGACCACCGGAAATCTCTGCCTGTTTTGGTGGGATGGAGCTTTGACCTGCCTGATGACATGTGCTAATAATTAGACCAATAGGAAAGAGAGTTCCAAACCTCTCTGCCAATAACAGCTAGTTTCCTCTCTGCATTAAGACTGCTCCCAGACAGTCCGAGCAAAATAAATGGCTTGAGAAATTGCTCTTTGCTAAGAAGCCATTTTTGTTTATTGTTGACCATTTGAATTTAAAACAATCACAGGTACTTAACTGTTACGCAGAATTGATTTGATACTGAGGTAAAAATGGCTACATTGGACCTTCCACATTCTCCATCGTATCTCTATTGCCAGGACTGTTGGGTAGTTTATGTAATGGATCCTAATTACAATCATGGCCCTTAAATTGACGGGTTGTTTTAAGCACACCACTGTTAGCCCGAGTATGAGTAGATATACCGCTATGAACTCTCCACTAACTTTGAAACACTGTTTTCCTTCATTTTCCCCTCTCTTTCTCTCTCTTCACTGTTCATTCACTCACTCCACTCTGTTCACTCTCTCTTTTCACCTCTCAACTCATTCTCCCTTCCTCTCCGTTTCCCCTCCCTCCTTCCACATTAAATCCAGATATATCCCTATAGATGAATGTATAAAATACTCAAGAGAGCTCCACAGATCCTTGCTTAATGCCAAAGCACACAACATTACTCTGTTTAACTGGAGCATATATTCCTGCTGCAGACACGGTGGTAGGTACACACTCTGTACATGCAGTCCATAACAGTTAAACACTGTAAACATCTAAAGAAAGCAGCCATGCAATCAAAAGCCAAACCCAGAACAAGAACAAATACTGTCTTGCGCTGCTTCCTTTTGATGTCATCTCTCAGCTGTGAGTAAACATCAGAAACACAACACCAGAGAAATAGCAAATGATGTGCTATGTAAAGTGCAGGGCTTAAATATAAACTCTAGTGTGTGTGTGTGTTTGGTGTCTGCTTGACAAAAACAGTGGATAAGCAACCTTTGGGTCTGCCCATGCACTGTGCCCTTCCATCGCCCCACCCCTCCGCCCAAAACATTGTACCAATTCCTTCCACCTCTCTGCTTCCTGTCTGAGGCTGAACATCATTGCACCTTCCCCTAACCTGTGCAGAGTGGCTAACAGACGTGCTGCTCTGCTACTGTGGCCTTCTGGCCTGCAGCACACTGATCATCAAAGGACTCAGTGGTTGGCGCCTGTTAAGGGGACAGATGCAGTAGCACGCTGCAGGCTGGAGGTGGGGAAGGTCCCAACACATCTTTGTCTTAGAAACATCTGATAGGATACCTGATAGGAAACCTGTGATGATAAATTCACCTTTCTACTTCTGTCTGTTTCTGTGGGTTTTGTGTGTGTGTGTGTGTGTGTGTGTGTGTGTGTGTGTGTGTGTGTGTGTGTGTGTGTGTGTGTGTGTGTGTGTGTGTGTGTGTTTGTGTGTGTTTCTGTGTGTGTGTGTGTGTGTGTGTGTGTGTGTGTGTGTGTGTGTGTGTGTGTGTGTGTGTGTGTGTGTGTGTGTGTGTGTGTGTGTGTGTGAGCATCCATGTAAAGGCCAAGTCACTTTCACTCTCTGGTGAGAGCAAAGACTTCAAACGCTTCATCAAAGCTTGTTATCATTTTAAATTGACTCATAATAGCTCAAACGGTATTTGTCAGATATACACTGTAGATAAACACTTAAAAACAACATATTCTTATTTTAACCAAGCTATAATAGGGCTGCATTACCATTGCTGAAATAACATAGACAAATACTAGTTTTAAAATAGCTTATAATTAAATGTTTTTTTATGAGAAATCACTCGTTTTGTTTTTGATCAGTGTTCCTCGGTAGACTTAAAGGTCTTTAATGTGAAATGACTTTTTTTTAAATGTACAGATCATAAAGGAGCATTAAAAAAATCTGAAATCAACAGTGATGTTATTGGGAATAACCATATCAGCTCTCATGACTAATTCACAACTTATTTTTTGACTGAACTTACAAGCAATTTACCTGTATTAGAGCACTGTGAAAGAAGCTTTTTACAGAGTACATGGACTTACAAGCAATTTACCTGTATTAGAGCACTGTGAAAGAAGCTTTTTTACAGGGTACAATTCAACTAAGTTAAATAGTTGGCCAGGGACGACGACTCTGTTCTTTTGAGTCCTTGATGGCTGTTTAACAATAATACTCAAGTGCATGGATCATCAACTAGATTCTTCTTTGAGCGAATGTTTGGGGGGCTGGAACATCATTACAAATCATTTGCAGACTGCAAATTGACCACAAGAATCCCAAACAGATATAATATTTGACTAAAACATAATCATGACAAACCTTGCTTATATTTGTATACGATCACGTGTCTCTCTATTATGCGTGGTAACATATTTCCACAATTCTCTTATTTCCTGGTGTTCTTACCGTTTTTTTTTATGTCCAAAAAAATACATGCATTTTTTTGAAAGAACAAAACCTACACCCAATATTCCCCAGGCTCGAATTTGTGAAACCCTGCCCCTCTCTCTCTCTCTCTCTCTCTCTCTCTCTCTCTCTCTCTCTCTCTCTCTCTCTCTCTCTCTCTCTCTCTCTCTCTCTCTCTCTCTCTCTCTCTCTCTCTCTCTCTCTCTCTCTCTCTCTCTCTCTCTCTCTCTCTCTCTCTCTCTCTCTCTCTCTCTCTCTCTCTCTCTCTCTCTCTCTCTCTCTCTCTCTCAGTATGAAGCAGTGGGTTCTCTGGCTAGGAGGGCAGAGCGACCTTCCTCTCTGTGTGAATTATGAGTGTGATCTGTTCAAATCCCCACAGAGACTGTTTCCGCTTCAAACGAGCGGCTGTACGCATCCTGAATAATCTCAGTCCCACAGAACTGAACCGACACATTCTCACACTCACTCAGCAGCAAATCAAACAGGAATAATCTTTAGGAATAAATTGCCAGCTGATGTAGAGGAAAGCAAATTTTGAAAACGGTCAATGCGAAACAAATGTTGAGCAGTGCAGCAGGAACGAAGCGGTCTTAGAATGGTGAAAGCTGAAAAAAGCTGGTGAAAAATATTGAATGCCCAAAGCAAAATTCCTCCAATGATAAAGCAAGCAGGAGGTAGAGGTCAAGGTTTGAGGTTCAAAGTTCAGCGCAGCCCTTGTCGATAAAGCTCTCCTGCTACCTACACGGCTCAAAACACAAATAATGAATGAGCGTTTGAGCGATTGCCATCTCTGTTTAAAGCCCCACCAGCAGCAGTTTGTGATAAGTATTGTTATGGGAGCAGAAACAAGCTAGGACTGGTGTGATACAGCATATGATCATCAGCATTGATGTGCACAGCTTCTCAGAGCACAACATTCATGCTTAACGTACAGCAGCGCCGATATTCTATGAAAAGTGGCAGTCTAGACTTCAAGGCACTTAACTTTCAGTAAAAAAACATTTACAAATTAATTTGCAGCTGTGCTCATAATTATATTTCTATTTTTTTCTCTCTCTTGTACATTTGGTTCTGATGCCAGCAGGGAGGGAGGTAGCTGGAGGGGGGAGGGGGACACATTTCCTTTGATTTGAAGGAGTAGTGAGGCTTGGGGTTGTGTGGGGGAGAGAGTGTCAGGGAGAAAGAGCGAGAGCTGTCACTTTAAGCCATTAACTTTCGCTATAAACCTCCTCCAATAAAAATGACAGCTGCAGCCCCCTCTCAAAAGGATAGCAAAACTGGACGGTTGTAAAAGCCAAACTGGGCCAAGGCGCTTCCCTCCTCCCAACAGACACACACCCACTCCTGGTATTACCTTTGTTACTGAATTACTGCCAGGAGAGGAATGCAGCCTGCCCCCACCACCCTGTCTCCCACCCTCTGCCTCCACCCCCCCCCAACCATGAATCTCACTTTCTCATCAACGACCATGAACTTCACTGGTGGGAAGACGAGGGGGGGGGGGTGTTACCTTCTGTTCCTGAAATAGGCTACCCCCTCAAACAAACACAACTACAATAAAGTGAATATCCTTGACTTGTAGAGGTACTAGGAATAACAAAAACAACTTCAGTAACAGGTGGTGGGACACACTTAGAAGAGCAGCTCATCGATAAGGCCCATACCAGACATCTTTGCATACTACTAGGATTCTTTAGATTTAGAGGGAATAAAGCCAGGGTTGAGTGTAACACCAAGGCCAACGCCATGCTGGCATCCACCAACAGGTCTCTGTCCAATCTGGTCCCATCAAATAGAAAAATGAATAGTTAACCGATCCCTTAAGAGCAGGGATCATCAGCTAGAATCAGCCTCGGGCCAATGTTTTCTTGAGCGGATGGTCAGGGGGCCGGAACATAATTACAAATAATTTGTAGTCTGCAAATTGACCGCAAGAGGCTCTAAAAACTTGGGGGGGGGGGGGGGATAAAATCCCCCACGGCAGCCAGTTTGGAAACCCTGCCAAAGAGTTCATCTATATTTTTCTCACCATCATTGTCATGCGACAAGCAATACTTCTTATTTACATCCAGTTAGTTCCACGAAATCAACAATACAACACAAACCCATTTGAAGCTACAGACAATCTCCTGACCTCAACTGTGTCCCCACTCCGTTGAAACAGTGTCACAAAACTCATGTTACATAGTACACATTAGGATATATGAGGTCAGTTATCCTCAGTTATCTCTAGTCCTAGATAACATAGTACATCTCAGGTATTATAGGATCTGCTCTATGGAGCAGACAGGCTATTTAAGGCAGTATCCCTTTCTCTGTTTTATAACACACAAAGCTAAATACAACCCTTTCTCCCAAAATCAAGCCTTCGCTGGCAAAAGACACTCTACACTTCAAAACATGGTTTCTTGGCTCATTGTGATAGCCACGCTCAAATTCCTATGACAAAATGAAGACATTGTCGGTTTTCAATGTCACCGCTCCATTCTTCACAGCTTTAAGTGAGGAGGGAGAAGAAAATGAAAAAAAACAGGCTCTGGCGGCTAGCTAGCACCCTAGAGAACATACCGTGCCAAAAGCAGGAGGTAATCATCACAGCCAACAATCAATCCGTAACTGTAAAATACTCTAGCTGTCATTTCAAACAGTGGCATGTTTTGAATCCCTAATGCAGCACAACTCTAGATAATTACATAGAGCGAACAGCTAATCAATACATTCCAGGGCTTATCAGAGTTAGTGGTGTCCTTGAAGTGCGCAATTAACAATCAGAGCGTGAGAGTGAGTTTGGGGAAAGTTTGTATTTAAATCATGAGTTAAGGGCCGACCAATCAAGAACTGATGAAGAATTGCCTGCTGATACAGCATGTTGAAACAGTGCAGAGTGATAAAAACCTCGGCTGTACTGAACAAGCATAGAGAGATGCTGATTAATAAAACACTTCAACTATTACACTGCTATTACCGTTTACAACACACACAGGCTCCATGCTATGCTGGGTCTGTAAATATTTTGGGGGAAATCCCTAATTGATTTTAATATGGAGACACGGAAACTACAGTAGGCCTGTAAATGCAACCTGTCATGTCTATGTGAAAGTTGGCATGGTGATATGTGAGATGCGTGTCTGATAAGTCCTATAAAGGCCCGTGTGGTCACAGTGTCAGTGATCAGGTGTGTAATTAGATAGAGATATCCCAGACGTCCCTGTGCCTCTCATCTGTGCATATTGGCGGTGGCGGGCAGGCGGGCTGATGATGTGTCAAGGTGTAACATGAGGCGCCCCTGACCCGCAGACACAAAAACATGGCTGCCTACAGCTCTGAGCTATGTCTCTGCTACATGGGACAAGTTGTGCTCTATACAGTTCACCAGACATACAGTAGCTGAGTATTAGTGATTTATACCGTAAGAGTGTGTGTGTGTGTGTGTGTGTGTGTGTGTGTGTGTGTGTGTGTGTGTATGTTTAAGGGACTTAAAATACATTTAAGGGACTTAAAATACCTATAAATCCACATTTTAAGTTGATATAATATAAGTTCTAAGTTGTTTTCTCATACAGTTTAGGACAAAAAGATACTAGGCCTAGACTATATATGGCTAATTACTACTACATGAAAATAATGCTAATTAAAATCATAGTAATCATCATTTTCATCATCATAATTGAGTGCTGTAATGAAAACGGGTACAATGCTGAAGCAATACAATCAATTAACATAATTCTGAACTGCAATAGAAAACGGGTTATGTGAAAAACAACTTAACAACGAATGACCAAAAATGGTCTTTCATACACATGCTCTTAACATGTTGTAGCCATAAGACGGATAATAGAATAAAAACAATATTGTATACATTTCAATAGTGTACATTTTCCATTTCCATCATTACTTAATTGCATTAAAAGAGTCAACTTTTTTATCGAATAAAATAAATCAAATTGGACTTGTTATTGATAAGCAATAAGTGCAAAATGGCTTTTAATTTCCGCAACAACATGAGTCTGAACCCCAAATCATTCCAACGCCCAGTATCAACTTTCTGAGTTGTCTCTCGTGCTCGAGTTGAACCCTCACCCTCTTATCGTTCGAACCCCTACTCATACAACGACTTCAAAACATTGGGTGGAAACAAAAATACAAGCCGGGCCAATAAATTGGCTTGCGACGAATACATGGGATATATTCAATTGTGCAAGGTTACATTGTCTAGCATGCTTGCCTCTTCAAATAAATACCTCTAGTAAACGTCGGCCTATTGCCTACATTTGTATTCTCTGGCTGGTATTTACTCAAGGAGTGTGCAGTCCATTTTGAACACTTTCAGTGGCAGGCTATTGTAGCCGATTGTATCGACTCCATTGCGCGTAGACTAATGTACCTACTGTAAAAACGGTATACTGGTAGTCTACCATGAACAACAGTTCGCTACCAAAGGTAGGCTATGGAGGTTTTTACGTATATAATAAACTATTTCTCAAGTGCATATGCAATGCAATGCAATGCAGCCAGGTTTGTTTCTCTGCCCGGTAAATATAGATTTTCAAATAGCCTACCATACAATTTTGCATTATAGCATCCTTAGATTAAATTAAATTAGCTGGAAGTGCCATAAAAATGCTAATCGACAATAGTTTGCAGAATACTCAGATATTAAATCTACTGAAAGAGAGAGTAGGCTATAATTTTCCTGAATGAGATGTCACCCTAATCAATCGAATGTCATCAGCTCTGATAGGAGTGTGGTACACGGGAGAGTAGCAGCCGCTTATCTTTAACAAGCCAACAAACTCAAGTTTCTCTCTTTTCAGTGAAAAATAAGCTACGGTGAGAAAATGTTTTGATATTTACACACAAGAAGTCTACGTGTCTTTCCATATATTGCGCATAACGTAACCTAAACATTATTATAATTTTACATGAATGCAATTAGGCTAGCCTACTCATTTCTGACGCTTCAAAACGCAGTGCATACATGACACCATTGCTCGTCAGCACTGCGTGAGTCTAAACGTTGTAACATTGTAATCTCAAATACCCATATTGCAATAATATATATTTTTTTTAATTGATGAAAAACTTACCCAATGACATGAAAGGTTTGGTTTCCATGTCTTGGTGGGTTAGCTCATGCCAGCTGACACGACCGTGTGTGAGTTTTCAGACGGGGATCGAGGGCGTTATACTAAAAGGCTGGAAAGATGGCTCCAGGGCAGTAAAAGTGACAGTCTTTCAAAAGCGATGTTCGATAGAGTAAAAATGCACCTATAGTTTCTAGTTCTGTTAGCTCACTCCTTGCGCTCCCTCTCTTGGGTTAGGTTTAGAACTCAACTACTGGATCCTCACTGCAATAGGGACCCACGTAAGGGGGACTCGCACCAACGCAAGAAAACCGCAACGACACACGAGAAAGGGGGAGTGTAAAAATAGTCCCTTGTAGGACTTTTAGTTTCGAAGCCAACGTGTGAAACGTATTAAATTAAGTATGCCTAACCTCATATAGCTGTCAGTTTAGCATCGGTCCATAAAAAAACAGAATTGCTAGCCGGTATGAAACCAAGCTCTCCAAGATACGTATTTACTAACAACTTGGCATCTCAAAATAACTTTGAATTGAGTCAAGGGGAGGGTAATTGAAGTGGCAATTTTCGTACTCCTGTAGTGTCTTAATAGATGGGTTGAAGCTAGCATTCCTCAAGTGGATTAGCACATTTGCCTTGCATACACCTATTGTAGGTCAAATCAAAGCAGTGGCACGGCCGTTAACATCCATAATAGGCCCATTGAAAATGAGTACATTTGTCATATTTGAAGAATAGAGACTCTCAAAGGGAGGGACTACAACTAAAGATGAAGTAATACATAGAATGACAGGGCTTGAAGAAATGGTCAAATGGGGTTACATTAAGTGTTATTTTTCTACAACCTACTCTGACTGTCTTTCCACATCCACTTGCATCAACAGCGTTCATGAGCCATCCGCATGGCATGTAAAAATCTATGTATTTATTGCAGATGCATAAAGGTTTAGGCCCGGAGCGACCTATACAGCAGCATGATTTACATAACTTCCATTGCATTAGAGCACAGAGAAGTAGGTCATTTGTTCGTCATTGTTCGTCATTGTTCCCCAGCTATGCTGTTTTTGACAGCATCCTATCCCTCACCACATATGCTGCACACGTGGAATAACCATGTATTTTTATACATTTCACAAGAGTGAAAAATACATTTTCACTTGAGATGACATTTCACCCAGAGAATTGTTGGAGGCAGTTTGGGCAGCAGAATACTATAGCAGAGCAGCACTCTGTTGTCCCCCCTTCAAGTCCCTCCTGCCCAATATAGGAAAGGAACATTGTATCTGTATGAAGTCCTGAAGCCACCCTCTAGGCCTGTGTGGAGAGGGCTCCTCATCTCATTGAGTATTGAAGGTGTTCACCACATTTGTACTGAGGCGAGATACATAATTAATGCAGTGCATGGCACTTTAAAGATCAAAGCCAGTTGTGCAATTAACCAAAAGCAAGTGTGACTGAGCACCAATTCAAGGTGTGTGTGTTTGTGTGTGTGTGTGTGTGTGGGTGGGTGTGTTTGTGTGTGTTTATATATGTATGTGTGTGTGTGTGTGTGTGTGTGTGTGTGTGTGTGTGTGTGTGTGTGTGTGTGTGTGTGTGTGTGTGTGTGTGTGTGCCTGAATGTGTGAGACAAGAAGGGAGTAATGGGAGAGTTCATGCATACCATGTTACACTTTCTATAGACTGAAGTGTTTTTTGTTTCTTTTGCTTGAACAATGTGTAATGTACAGTATATACAGAGCATTCTGAAAGTATTTAGACCCCTTAACTTTGTCCACATTTTGTTACGTTACAGCCTTATTCTAAAATTGATTAAATCGTTTTTTCACCTCATCAATCAACACACAAAACCCCATAATGACAAAGCAAAAGCAGGTTTTTAGAAATGTTTGCTAATGTGTTACAATTAAAAATAAAAAAACTTAAATATCACATTAACATAAGTATTCAGTCCCCTTACTCAGTACTTTGTTGAAGCACCTTTGGCAGAAATTCAAGCTCTGTCAGGTTGGATGGGGAGCGTTGCTTCTCAACTATTTTCAGGTCTCTCCAGAGATGTTCGATCGGGTTCATGTCCGGGCTCTGGCTAGGCCACTCAAGGACATTCAGAGACTTGTCACAATGCCACTCCTGCGTTGTCTTGGCTGTGTTCTTAGGGTCGTTGTCCTGTTGGAAGGTGAACCTTCACCCCAGTCTGAGGTCCTGAGCTCTCTGGAGCAAGTTTTCATCAAGGATCTGTCTGTACTTTGCGTTGTTCATCTTTCCCTCGAGCCTGACTAGTCTCCCAGTCCCTGCCGCTGAAAAACATTACCACAGCATGATGCTGCCACCACCATGCTTCACTGTAGGGATGGTGCCAGGTTTCCTCTGTACGTGACGCTTGGCATTCAGGCCGAAGAGTTCATTCTTGGTTTCATCAGACCAGAGAATCTTGTTTCTCATGGTCTGTGAGTCTTTAGGTGCCTTTTGGCAAACTCCAAGCGGGCTGTCATGTGCCTTTTACTGAAGAGTGACTTCCGTCTGGTCACTCTACCATAAAGGCCTGATTGGTTAAGTGCTGCAGAGATGGTTGTCCTTCTACAAGATTCTCCCATCTCCACGGAGGAACTCTAGAGCTCTGGCAGAGTGACCATCGGGTTCTTGGACACCTCCCTGACCAAGGCCCTTTTCCCCTGATTGCTCAGTTTGGCCGGGCGGTCAGCTCTTGGAAGAGTCTTGGTGGTTCCAAAGTTTTTCTATTTAAGAATGATGGAGGCCACTGTGTTCTTGGGGAACTTCAATGCTGTGCCTCGGAGCTCTACGGACAATTCCTTTGATCCCATGGCTTGCACCATCAGCTATAAAGACAGGTGTGTGCCTTTCCAAATCATGTCCAATCAATTGAATTTACCACAGGTGTATGCCAATAAAGTTGCAGAAACATCTCAAGGATGATCGATGGAAACAGGATGCACCTGAGCTCAACTTCGAGTATCATATCATAGGGTTTGAATACTTCTGTAAATAAGGAATTTCTGTTTTTGTCATTATGGGGTATTGCATGTAAATTGCTGAGGATTTAAAAACAAAACCAATTTTAGAATAAAGTTGTAACGTAACTTAATGTGGAAAAAGTCAAGGGGTCTGAATACTTTCTGAAGGCACTGTATGTGTCTTTGTAGCTATAGCTGTGTATTCCCTTCAGATGTAGTTCTGGTTTAGACTTTTAGCGGCTTCAGAGTTAGGATTGGTGAGCCACATCTATTTAAACCCACACAAAGTGGTTTTGGTGTCCCCCATCCCCCATAGTTTTTTAACATGGCATTGTGGGAGGTCAAATACTTGTGAACTTGTTGGGAGTAGATTCTCTCCAGGCTCCGGAAAAGATCTCTGACCTCGTTACATTTCTGAAATCATTCTTCGCTCAACGCACTTCCTGTTCAAGCCCATACACACAGCAGCGCCACCAATCAGAGAGAATGTTAGGGAGTCACAGGTCAACACAACATAGGGGTAGAGAACCTGGACCAGAGAGGGCGAGAGAGAGAGAGAGTTAGGGGGGGGGAGTAGAAAGAGAGGGAGAGAAAGATAGACATTATTTGATACTTGTATTACATTTACATTTACATTACATTTAAGTCATTTACCAGACGCTCTTATCCAGAGCGACTTACAAATTGGTGAATTCACCTTCTGACATCAGTGGAACAGCCACTTTACAATAGTGCATCTAAATCATTTAAGGGGGGGGTTGAGAAGGATTGCTTTATCCTATCCTAGGTATTCCTTGAAGAGGTGGGGTTTCAGGTGTCTCCGGAAGGTGGTGATTGACTCCGCTGTCCTGGCGTCGTGAGGGAGTTTGTTCCACCATTGGGGGGCCAGAGCAGCGAACAGTTTTGACTGGGCTGAGCGGGAACTGTACTTCCTCAGTGGTAGGGAGGCGAGCAGGCCAGAGGTGGATGAACGCAGTGCCCTTGTTTGGGTGTAGGGCCTGATCAGAGCCTGGAGGTACTGCGGTGCCATTCCCCTCACAGCTCCGTAGGCAAGCACCAGGTCTTGTAGCGGATGCGAGCTTCAACTGGAAGCCAGTGGAGAGAGCGGAGGAGCGGGGTGACGTGAGAGAACTTGGGAAGGTTGAACACCAGACGGGCTGCGGCGTTCTGGATGAGTTGTAGGGGTTTAATGGCACAGGCAGGGAGCCCAGCCAACAGCGAGTTGCAGTAATCCAGACGGGAGATGACAAGTGCCTGGATTAGGACCTGCGCCGCTTCCTGTGTGAGGCAGGGGCGTACTCTGCGGATGTTGTAGAGCATGAACCTACAGGAACGGGCCACCGCCTTGATGTTAGTTGAGAACGACAGGGTGTTGTCCAGGATTTCTTAGCGCTCTGCGTATTGATGAGTATCTTACCCCATCATGTACACTAAAATCTTAAAAATATGAAACAAATTGACTAGAGGGCATAGGCCACTCCCAAGCCCCAGCAAAAACACCAGTGAGCTTTACAGTGTCCTCTCCCTTCCCTATGTGAGGAAAATGTGTATCTCTTTAGACCACTGGCGTCAAACTCATTGACGTCCATGTCGTCAATCTTTCATTTTGGTGATTATTAGTGAGCTGGACACCGTCAGGAAACTGTATAAAGGCCCATTGTCATTTCCACACAATTTTGAAATGGTTTTAGTGATTTTAAAGTATGTTGAGTTTGTTGATTATTACATTATTTGACTCAAACCATCGGCATGACGGATCGGACCGTATGTTTGGCACCCCTGCTTTAGATAATGATTCCACTACAACTCATGACTGCCGGATGACATTACAGTCTGTTCTGAAGACCACAGGGTCCCAAGTAAAGCACAGTATTGTTTAACCATTGTATAAGATTCATTGCCCCGGTTGGTGACGACTACAGAGCAGGGAGGAGAAATAGTAAAGATTTGATTGATATTCTTTTGGTCCTCAGCAGCTCAGATGGCTGTTAAGCCTAAGGCCTGTGCTCTGTAATCGAAGACAGACACAATACATTCTTTTAAACGCCTCGTTCGCCATTGCTCTCTCATCTGCCCACTAGACCCAGCGATTTAATCCTCCTCCTTGGCCGTGATTAATAGCTGTCTGACACTTCACCTCCTTCCATATCAATTCTCAGTAGGGTGTTTTGGGTGTCCCCTGTGCTGAACACTTCAGATGCTGTATCTCTCTCCAACCCTGTTCTCTGCACCCTTGACTGTTAATAGCGATGGCTCTTCCATTGGTCTCTCTCGCTCTCTCTCCATCCGTCCCCTGACTCCCCCTCCCTCTCTCTCTCTCAATTCAATTTTCAATTCAATTCAATGGCTTTATTGGCATGGGAAACATATATTGACATTACCAAAGCAAGTGACATAGAAAACAAACTAATGTTAAATAAACAATAACAAATTAACAGTAAACATTACACACAAAAGTTCCAAAAGAATAAAGACATTTAAAATGTCAAATTATGTCTATATACAGTGCTGTAATGAGGTGCAAATAGTTAAAGTACAAAAGGGAAAATAACTAAACATCTCTCTCTCTCCCCTCTCTCTCTCCCTCCCTCTCCTGACTCCCTCTCCCCCCTCTCTCTCCCTCCTTCCCCCTGACTCTCTCTCTCTATCTCTCCCTCTTCCCCCTCTCCATATCCCCCTCTCTCTATCCCCCTTTCTCTCTCTCTCTCCCTCTTCTCCCTCTCTCCATTTCCCCCTCTCTCTATCCCCCTTTCTCTCTCTCTCTCTCTCTCTCCCTCTCTCCCCCTCTCCCCCCCTTTCCCCCTCTCTCTATCCCCCTTTCTCTCTGTGTCTCTATCTCTCCCTCTTCCCCTCTCTCCCTTTCCCCCTCTCTCTATCCCCCCTTTTTCTCTCTCTCTCTTCTCTCCCCCCTCTCTCTCTCACTCCCTCTCCTGACTCCCTCTCCCCCTCTCTCTCCCTCCTTCCCCCTGACTCTCTCTCTCTCTCTCTCTCTCTCTCTCTCTCCTTCTGTCTCTATCTCTCCCTCTTCCCCCTCTCTCCATTTCCCCCTCTCTCTATCCCCCTTTCTCTCTCTCTCTCTCTCTCTCTCTCTCCTCTCTCCCCTCTCCCCCCCCTCTCTCCCTTTCCCCCTCTCTCTATCCCCCTTTCTCTCTCTCTCTCTCTCTCTCTATCTCTCCCCCTCTCTCTATCCCCCTCTCCTCTCTCTCCTCTCTCTCTCTCTCTCTCCTCTTCCCCCTTTCTCTCTCTCTCTCTTCCTTTTCCCCCTCTCTCCCCATTCCCCCTCTCTCTATCCCCCCTTCTCTCTCTCTCTCTCTCTCTCTCTCTCTCTCTCTCTCTCCCTTTCTCTCTCTCTCTCTCTCTCCCCCCTCTTCTCTCTCTCTCTCTCTCTCTTCCCCTCTCTCCCTTTCCCCCTCTCTCCCATCCCCCTCCCCTCTCTCTCTCTCTCTCTCTCTCTCACTCTATCTCTCTCCCTTCCCTCTCTCTCTCTCCCTCTCCCCCTCTCTCTCTCTCTCCCTCCTTCCCCCTGACTCCCCCTCTCTCTCTCTCTCTCTCCCTCCCTCTTCCCCATTCTCTCCCTCCCCCTCTCCCCTCTCTCTCTCTCTCTCTCTATCCCCCTTTCTCTCTCTCTCTCTCTCTCTCTCTCTCTCTCTCCCCTCTTCCCCTCTCTCCCTTTCCCCCTCTCTCTATCCCCCCTTTTCTCTCTCTCTCTCTTTCTCTCTCTCTCTCTCTCTCTCTCTCTCTCTCTCACTCTATCTCTCTCCCCCTGACTCCCTCTCCCCCTCTCTCTCCCTCCCTCCCTCTCCCCCCTCTCTCTCTACCTCTCCCTCCTTCCCCCTGACTCCCCCCTCTCTCTCTCTCTCTCCCTCTTCCCCATTCTCTCCCTCTTCCCCCTGACTCCCCCTCTCCCTCTCTCCCCCCCTCCCTCTTCCCCCTCTCTCCCTCTTCCCCCTGACTCCCTCTCTCTCTCTTTCTCTCTCTCTCTCTATATATATATATATCTATCCCTTTCCCCACTCTCTCCCTTCCCCCTCTCTCTATCCCCCCTTTCTATCTCTCTCTATCTCTCCCTCTTCCCATCTCTCTCCCTTTCTCTCTCCCATCCACAAAAGTGATTCTACTATAGCTCCTTTCTGTGCCAATGACAGTGTTGTGCTGATCAGAGGAATCTGTACAAGAGCAAGTTTAAACCATGAAAGTCTACTTTAAGGCAGGCATTAAGTTTAGGGCATATTTTATATCCAGAAAACCTAAGAGGCAAATTATCATTAAAAACTTCAAAGGCAAATTAGTCCAGTTATTTTAATTTATTTCTCAGATTAGAAATGAGGGGGGGGGGATCCTATTTCTATTCTGTATTTTACAAAGGTTACAGAGAGTTCTCGCTGGTATAGGATTATTATCCTGAAATGTTGAGTTAATTACATATAGGACCTATAGGACAGAGGAATCAAGAAGGAATAGTATAGAAAAGAGAGGAGTGCAAAGTGTACGAGATCACCATCAGGCTGGTTTCTGGGCTGAGGCGCTCTGAATGGTCTGCCTCCAGGGTGGGTCTCCATGGGCAGAACCTTCAAGTTCACATTCCTCAACGTTTTGTCTGGGCGTGGCACTGAGACTATGTTGCTGGAACAGGACGAGGTACCATACAGACCAAGACACCAGTTGTTATAATGTCTTAAACCACAATCCACTTCTTTGAGGACAGTTTAAACAAAATAGATTACTACTATCATTATCATTTCAAAGAAAACCCATCAATAGCACTCAGTAACAGTACTTTTCCAGACCAGGATTTCATAGGCCCTGTTGCCCTACACTATGATATGCCTACTCTTTAATCCGTGAGTTTAGTTTGTGTGGCCAATTATCTTCAATGACAAAGAAGAAATCCACAGTTCATGAGATCCACAGATGCTTTAGTAGAGGCCTAAAATATACTTTGAATCCAATTGGCAATGATGCTTATAAAACCCTCCAGGGACCTTACACCTTGCGTGCACAGAGCCACTTCTCTGACAGTGTTGCGTTTTTGCAGGAGCTTATTTGATAGGAGGTGCGAAGGTGTTTGTGGATTTCTTCCTATCAGAACGAGCCGATAGATGTAGTGAAGAAGCAGGGGGGAAAGGGAACAGTTGGTTGAAAATGCATGCCGGCTGCACTATATTTTCATAAACGATTAGAACCCATCTTGCTCACGGTCGTTATCAATATTGAACATTACATCACTGGCACTTCTAACATTCCACGCTAGGGTTTGAATCATACTCTAGGCTGTGTGGTTTAAATACTGCCACAGGCTGATGAGAATCCCTCCACACTGCGGGAGCCTGCGAAATTCAAGCATGCATCATTCTTTTATATCGCATTAAAGTGAAATTGGCTACATTTAATCAGACACCGCGATAAATCTCCCCAGCACTTGTCGCGTGCTGTTTTTATCACATGGTGGGATATGCTCATCTCTCCTGAGCATCGTCTACTTACCTGGAATTGAGTCCAGCGTTATTGCATGCTGATGGAGTGATGGCAGTCTTGAGAGGGACAGATTCACTCAGTGAGTTATTGATCTCTGTAAGGGTGAAGGTATAGTCAAGTGTTTTAGTTCGAGGCTCGAGCTGAAGGATGACGGATTCTGTCATTAAAGTACAGCACGGTCTGCTGGCAGATAGGACCTACCATCATAACCCTCCTTCTCTCACCCCCTTTAGACTCAAACCAATTAGGCAATATAAGTTCATTTCTATCTAAGTTAAACAGTATTCATACTGAACATCAGAGAGCACTAGCTAGACATGTCTGGATGTTATTAGTCGTTGCGTTTGTCCTGGGTGACTTACTTCCCCTCAGTGCAGCTGGGAGAGAGTGTGACACTGTTGGACTTCAGTTGGATAAACAGTCCCTGTGGAGGCCGGGACTCTTGTGTACACACTGGGCACAGCACACGTTCTCCACGGGGCCTGCCGCTAGGCCGCCGTCACCACGATGGATGGCTTAACCAGGCCAGAAGTCCATGTGAGCACAGCAGTTTAAATATGACTGAAGACCTCCCCATCCATGTATAGAATCTGTCACTACACACACACACACACACACACACACACACACACACACACACACACACACACACACACACACACACACACACACACACACACACTTGCAATATGACAATCAGGCCACCTCAATGAGGCTTGACTGAGAGTAGTTTCACTATAATGAGCAATAGCTTTGAGTAAGCAGAAATTGAAATGTTTATTACTACGCATTACACATTTCCCTCTCCGCATTGTTGGGAAGGGCCTGTAAATAAACATTTCACAGTTAGTCTACACCTGTAGTCTACACCCGTTGTTTATGAAAATTACATTTGATTTAGTGACACATGCAAACACACACCCAGGACTACACATAAAACTCAATGAGTTAATTATTTTAAAGGGGAATAGTCATTATTTTAAATTGGAGACGTGTTTCCTGTCTTGTAGAGGGTCTAAATGGTTTGTATCGGAGGGACTGAGCCTGGTTGCCTTGGCAGCGGCCCAGGGGGAGTGACAGAGCATCAGAGGTGCTATCTGTCTGCATTAAACCAGCCCCAGTACACCAGCCCCAGTATATCTCTATCTGGGCAGCAGCCTGTAGAGAGCCACCCTTCCTTCACACAGCGATTATCTCCTTGTGAACTGCGAGCATGGGCCTGGCTTTGTGTGTGTTTGTGTCTGAGCCACACTCTGCCTGTGATTTACAGCACCCCCCTGCATCCCCTCTCTCCCCCTCTCTCTCTCTACCTCCCTCCCTCTCTGCTTCTGTCTGCTGGTCAACTGCCAGGGTGAAGGCAGCTTCCACGGCCAGTCCACCATAAATCTGGACACTTCCTTCTACTGTCTCCAACTTCGAAGGGAAGCCTGGCCTGTTGCAAACACCATTAACCCTCTTCCTCTCTGTCCACAACCCCCTACACAACCCTGCCCCACACACCCATCCTCCATGACAAGCTTCAGCAGGGAAAGGCAACAGAAACACCCCGTCCTCTTTCCTATCCTCTCAGACCTTAGTCTCGTAAACCCGACTCGAGGCAACAGCAGTGACTAAGGTATGGTTTCATTGAAGGACTCGAATCAAATCAAATTTGATTTGTCACATGCGCCAAATACAACAGGTGTAGACCTTACAGTGAAGTGCTTACTTACAAGTCCTTAACCAACAATGCAGTTTAAAAAAAATACCTACAAAAAAAAGAAGAAACAAAAGTATCAAATAATTAAAGAGCAGCAGTAAAATAACAATAGAGAGGCTATATACAGGTGGGTACCGGTAGAGTCAATGTGCGGGGGGCACCGGTTAGTCAAGGTAATTGAGGTAATATGTACATGTAGGGAGAGTTATTAAAGTGACTATGCATAGATAATAACAGAGAGTAGCAGCAGCGTAATTGGCAACTTCGATAAGAAAAATACAATACAAATCCGGGATGGGTCCTCTACAGACAGACAATTCTCCCAATAATTCACAAGGCAGACCTGCCAGTAACATCACAATTCTAAAACAAAGTTTGCAGGCAAAACTTTGTCACTTGCAAAATGCACTCATTAAAAATAACCTCTGTGATCTCCATCTTTCTAGTTACTATTTAGTATTTTATTCAAGCGGATAAGGTAGTGACGTAGGCAGTGAGTAGCTCCTCTATTATGTACACATATTAAACCCAAACATTTAGAAAATGTGTGAGGCAACCTGGATGTCTCGAGAGACGACTCCCACCTCTGTCCAACCAATGAAAGGGAAAAGGGAAAGGACCCAGCAGCCTAATTCCGGGTACAGTTAGACAGCAGGCGGAGTAAAGGTGCTGTGATCAGAAATGATGGTTTTATTTACCGTCATGTTGTCGGCCCACAGTTCAAAAGTGAGGAATATATTTACAAATTTACAGTCCAGGAAAAAAATAGTTGTTGAAAAGGATTGAATTTGACAAAAGCGATCTTAACACTGCGAGGGCAAAACTCCCAAAATTGGGAAAAATTGCAGATAGACACACAGCAAAGTAAGCAACGTCTAATAGCAAAGTAAGCAATGTAATGACACGATCTAAGCAGGAATGTAAAAGAAGCACCTAACACAAAGGACAGGCCTACAAATGCCAGCTGCCATCTGAATGTATATAAACAGGCAACTTTAATTAGGCTACACGTGACCATACGGGCATTAGAGTTTTGTCTTTCTACCTATTTGCGTGTCTTCCTGAGTTATTAGGACAAAATATTTTCATCTGCACTGTACCCGTTTTAGGGGTTATGTCAGTACCGGAAAAGGTCAGGTTCATAGGTCATTCAACTCAACACGACGGACAGAATATTTGAAGCAAATGCTGGGTTTTCGAAGCAACGTAGGAACAAATGGACAATGGTCACAAACTAAAGGTAGGCCAGTCCTCAGTACTGCCATATGCTTGGTGACACTGGAAACCTGTTTTTCTCAGTCCTAGTTAGATTGGACTCAAAACAGCATCAGTTTGTTTATCGAATGGGTATTTCATTTTTTTGCTGTTGGAATAAGATATGAGGATACAAAGCGTCCCCATTTCAACCCAAGACCTTGGTCTTTCTCTTAATTTTGAAAAAAGCAATGTAAGATATACTGGTGCTGAGAAATACACACGAGAGTAAAAGGTGTGACAACCAACCCTGGTCTCCCCTATAAACAATCTTAAAAGCGGTTAAAATAAAAGTCTTGTCTCCTGATGACAAAGCAAAACATTTTCAAAAGGTTTTCAGGCCACAAAAGAATCGCTCAAGATGAGTGATGCAACTGTCCCAGAATGCCAATTTGCAGCTTACTGAGGAAAGTTTTGTTGGGGGCGGCGAGGGGGAATAAAGATGTTTTGTCATTGAGCTGCCCAAGTGCATCTATGAAATGTGAGATGAAAGAAGCCGAGAGCGAGTCTTCCGGTGAACTATTGGCAGATTCTACAGTCTGAACCTCTACCATCCAGAGGCAAACCTCTCACTGACATGGCACACAATGCACTGTCTGAGAGTTGCTCCTAAGGTGACATAGGGCTGCTTGATCTCCCTGGTGTCCCGTCACATTTTTATGCTGGGCTAAGACACTGACATAGTTTTGGTTATGTAAAAGTTGATCTAATTACTGTACTTCTGCTTTTGGAATAAGGACATGCTGTAGATCATTTCTTTTCTAGGAATCTAACAACATCATTTCACATTACCTAACAGTGATAATTGGTTAAATGGTAGCTGGAAGAAAGTGCTGTGAAAAATGTGGCTTTTACAAGACAACAAGAGGAGAAATTGGTTGGTGCTTTTCTTGGCAGCTCTACTGTATATGGAACAACCATGCCATGATGGGTCATTCATGTGCATCGTTTTCTTGGTCACCAGGAACTGGTTATGTCCTTGACAGAAGGTCTGAACATATTGTTTGATCATGTGATGTTTTGGAGGGTCTGAGTGACTCAAAATTGTTGCCACCTTCACTTTGCTTATAAGAGCAACACTGACGTCATGAGACCTTTTTACTTTGAAAAGATTTACACTAAAAAGCCTATTGAAGGAGCTGCCGCTTGCCTGGCCTCCCGTTCCTCTCTCCTCTCCTCCCCATATTCTCGCTCCACAAATACCTGCACCTGACAGCATAATGAGCTGAGTGCGGTCATTATGTCATTATCACAATAATCTCACTGTAAAAGCCCAACACCTGTATGGCCCTTAGGGTCTCCTTGTGCAAACAATCCAGAGACATGTTCTGTATAAAGGGAGGAAAATAAATGACAGACTAACACTGTTTATGTAAATCTCATTTAACATGCGTCTTATGTCCTGCCCCGCTGGCTTGGCAGCACAGAGCTGAGACGATGAGGCGAGTGACAGCACAGTGGCTTAATATGATTGATTTCCTCTGTAATGATAATGCGATTGAGCACAGTGTTTGTGAAGAGCACAAAGGGCCAAGGGAAGATGACAGCCATTTGAGTTAAACATTAAACGATCAAGAGGCCTCGTGTGGTACACAGCAGTCACCCCATGCCCTGACAAAGGCCTTACATTACCTAATGGGGAAGGGTTGAGGGAGCTCATGTGCATCTGTGTGAGCAGCCAGATGGTAACTGTCACCTCAGAGTTAGAGTCCAGTCATTTAGCGTTCCGGTAGGACTGATGGAGAGTGTCAAAAGGAGAGCTCGTGAAGGTTCAGTGATACACAGATCTGATGCCCCTCCCCTGCCTGGGTTCCAGCCCACCCCTCACCCGCCCTCATAATGCCACATCTGCTCTACATTAGTGTTGGCCTGGTCCCCTGCCGCTGCCAGCCAACTGACTGGCTAGGGGACTTTCTTAGGATGTCAGATGGGGAAAACCCTTTGTGACAGGCATCTGTAGTTCTCTAAATGGCATCTCTGAGAAAGAAATGGCTGATAATTTTCAACCTAATAGAATCATAGTTAATTCACCACTGGTATCTGTTCATTTCAGTTCTCATTTCAGTTCTACCTAGTATAAAAGTCCTCCAAGATTTAGAATGGATTTCCCTGGTGGAAATTAAATCCTTTAAGCTACAGTTTACATAAGATTCAGCATTCACATTAAAATAATTTCGCTTTTTAAAGAATATGAATAACCACGCATATTTAATCATATCATTCATTAAATTGTAATCTGTGTTAATTAGCCATAAATGACAGCGAGTAATTGTATTTCCTGACAAACAAACTTCATAAGCATACCCTTCTCCTTTTCTGGGGGAAGCTGATTTGTTATCATGAAATTAGCATATCATCTAAATAAAGAGGTATAACTGGATATCAAAACGTCTCAGTGTACGGTGACTCAAAGAGGATCCACCATGAGCCTTAAAACTCAACGGCTGTTCATCCATCACACGTCCAACTGTCAGATAGATACAGTAGATACCTACACTTGGCTCTGAGAGCTACGCTGCCTGACATTTACATAACACAGCAGAGAGAGAGAGAGAGAGAGAGAGAGACTCATCAAATGGCAAATGCCTAGGATTTCATTTCATAATTTCTCCCTCCCCGCCTCCCTCAACTCCTACTCACCAAGCCGTGGAATTAGCATCACTGTTGGGTATCCCATCCTCCTTCAGAGGGCCCCTGCTTTTTTTTTCAGGGGAGAATCTGCGATTTTGTCAAAGAATGCCCATATCATCCGTTGGCTAACTTCATTGTACAGCCGGGGTCAGGGGCAGGTCAGCTCCCAGGATATCCACGAGGAGAAGCCCTCCCTGGACTACCCAGTGAACCCCCCTCCTCCCCTGGCCATAATCTGTCTTTTTGGGAAGACACTTGGCTCTCCAGGGGAGTCAGCTATCCTTTACAAGAGGCCCTGTCATCTGCCTGCTGACTAATGGGCCAGGCCCAGTGACAAGTACTGATGAGCAGCCCCGAGGCAGGGTGTCCACTCCACTACATGGCACACAGACCAGCCAGGGCACCTCAGTTAATAAGACTCAGACTCACTCTGCAATCCCAGCCTAGTACTGCCCAACCTGGTCTCAGAGCATTTCATATTATTTGGTATGTAAATCCGAGACACTCCATTTAGTATGATATGTTACATTTCGTATGGTGTGTATACATTTGTGGATATTCACCATCCATTTCGTAGGATATGTTACGAATTTGAAAAACATACAATATGTTTCGAATTTGAAAAACATACAATATATTACGAATTCTAATTTGTTGTGGCTAATGTTAACTAGGTGGCTAGGTGGCTAATGCTAATGTTAGCTAGCTGGCTAACGTTAGCTAAGCTAGGGGTTAGGGTTCTTGGTTAAGGTTAGAGTTAAGGTTAGGAGTTAGGTTAAAGGGTTAAGTTTAGGGTTAGGGGGAGCTAAAAGTGTTAAGGTTGGGGTAAGGGTAAGGGTCAGCTAACATGTTAAGTAGTTGCAAAGTAGCTAAAAGTAATAAGTAGTTGAAAAGTTGCTAATTAGCTCAAATTGTCCATGATTAAATTTGAGCATGCATCCTTTGGGTTGCTAGACGTTCACATTATACAGCCACCCATCTACCCCGACCAACCACACTCCTTTCGTTTTTGCCTTAAACCTTCTGCCTTATGTAACTATACCAAACTTAACATATCATACTAATTGACTATGTTATGTCTAGTCTATGGGACCAGGCTGCATGGCTCGTCTGGTGGATCTGATAAGAGAGTGTACATGAACATTCAATTAGCTTTATTTGAATGATTTATGATACATGCTGATCAAGGCAGTAGCAGTGTGGTGCAGCAGGTAACTGGCTCTTTAGAAACACCAGGTTCCCACAGCCTGATGTGTCAGTGGTAGCAATACAAAGGAGCCTGTTCAATGGGCTCAATTTCTCCTGAGAAAACATTACAGTTGACAGTGGTCCAAAGTGAACAGTCAAAGGGTGAGTAACTCTATGCTTCTGGGGATTTCTCCAAAATAGCTTAATCGCAATCAAAACACTTCATTCCACAGCAAAACAGTCCATCCTGATTTGAATAGAGGAAAAAGCATGAATGTGAAATCACAAGTTGATGTTTATGCAGTGATTTTGTCTAGTATGATCACAGCATAAGAGGGAACCTGGATAGGAGAGAAAGGGAGAACCTGTGGCTGTAGCCCCAGAGTTACAGAGTAGTGGAGCAGGACACTAGCAGTGCTGTTCCACCTCTGGCATCCTGTCAAATGAGGCAGAAACATTCATTATTCACTTGCTGACTGCATGAATTATGAATTGTGATAGGCTGTCCCCAAGACCTTAAATGCTGCAGCTGGACAACAGTTTTTTTTATAATGGAAGGAAAATAACGGTTGGAGGAGGATAAAGATGTCATTGGCTAGAAAGCTTTATACAGTGCTGTCAATGTGCCGCAGCTAGGATAAGGATGTAGTCTAGGATACATTGAGTTCATGTTTGGGGGAAAAGACATCTGCATGTACAACTGTTTCATGAGCCTCAATGTTTTCAACTTTGAGACAAAAGTGACTGTATGTATTTTAACAACTACCTTGTGATGTGCATATCCGGTCCATACAAGGTACTGTGGGTCCGGTCCATACAAGGTACTGTGGGTCCGGTCCATACAAGGTAATGTGGGTGACAAATAGTCTGTCATTTCTTGGAGCTCCTAAGATCCATCTGGCAAGACACTCCACTGTATTTATCTCAACATGTTGGGACAGACCGGTCTATACCAGTATACTGAGCTTATACGCCTTCCAAGAGGTTTCTGCACTGTGTTCTTTTATAACATGATTTATCAGGGGCAGGTTTCAGTGGTTTAGTGATTTCTTTGTGCCTTTTTCTGTCAAGGGCTTTATGCTTAAATGTCCCTGGCATATTTTCTAAATATATCCAGTTTCCTAAAGAGGAGGGGGAAACAATTCTGAAAATCATGGATGTCTCCCTCTCAACCTACCTCCCCCTCCCACCCTGAAGCGTTTATAGTCCCATGCCAAGGATGAGAGAGAATATTCAATTTCACGAGATGAAACACAAAAATGTGTCAGCCCCTGCCTTGCGCGTGCAGCTAGGCCGAGGCGGTGCGCTGCTGTTCTCTTGTGCCGCTCTCTCTCTCGCGCTCGCTGGCTGTGTGCACCCGGGAGGGCTTGAAGGTTATTCCGTGTCTTTTGTTATTTTTCTTTGAAGACAATGAGATTAGAGAGAAAATGAAGAAAAATATTCTGCAGGGCTGGAGCACTTGTTAGTCTTTTTGTTATACCAACAATGTTGTTTGCTCCCGCGATTTTGCTCCGTTTTGTTTTCCTCAATGGAGCCCAAATGTCATAGTCGCCCAAAGGACTGCTGTTTGCAGGGGTTGAATTGTACTGAACACAAATTTAAACGCAACATGAAACAATTTCAACGATTTTATGAGTTACGGTTCATAGAAGGAAATCTGTCAAATGAAATACATTCATTAGGCCCTAATCTATGGATTTCACATGTCTGGGCATGGGGCAGACATGGGTGGGCCTGGGAGGGCATAGGCCCACCCACCCACTGGGGAGCCAGGCCCAGCCAATCAGAATCAGTTTTTCCCCACAAAAGGGCTTTATTCCTTACAGAAATACTCCTCAGTTTTTGTTGCAAATGGAACATTCCTGGTATTTTTTATTTCAGCTCATGGAACATGGGACCAACACTTTACATGTTGCATTTATTGTTTTGTTCGGTATAGTATGATGCTTATGTACTGCAGGGCTCCAGACTACGACTATAAAGTCACATTTTTTTTACCCTTTGACTTGGCTGTGAGAGTAACATTTTTAATTGGGATGTATATTTTACCTGGTCACCTCAATCAAATGAATGTTTTACATTCAAGATCTACAGTATCTGATATAGCTTTGAAATATGGAGCTGCTGCACTAGGACTCGTCGGGTAGTATTTAGCCCGAAGGTACTACCCAAAGGCCGGCAGATGGTGATATTGAGTAATTTAGCCTTACCATCCAAAGACAATGTATACACTTGTATCCTCTGTGGACCGGTTTGTACCTAAAACATTCTCAATTCAGGTCTGCAAAGGTGACTTTTTCCTCCTTAACTTGATTTAATGGAAAAAATATGCAACCTTCGGGTTGCGTGCTCGAATCTCATCATGGACAATTTCAGCTAATTAGCAACTTTTCAACTGCTTATCACTTTTGAGCTACTTTGCAACTACTTAGCATGTTAGCTAAACCTTACCTTTACCCCAACCTTAACACTTTCTTTATGAAACACCATTTTCCACCACCATGTTCGAGTGGCTAATGCCACTACCTGACGTTGCTCCCCGCGTTCAGCCAGGGGTAACCTAACGTAGCAGTCTTAAAAGAAAACGCTTGAGCAGTGTTCCCACATCTGGTCTTCAGCGGAAAAGGAAGCAAGGTTGAATTAGCTGTATCCCTGAAAACTGGATACATCCGGTTGTTGGCAACTCTGCTAAGAGTGAGCCAGGGGTTAACAGCAGACTACTGCAACCTGATTGGCTGAATTCGATACGTAATATCCGGGACTAGCATTCCTAGGTATTAGCCACTGTAACATGGTGGTGGAAAATTGTTTATGCATATTTCAACAACAAAAAAAATCTGCCTTCCCGCCATTAAATTGAGTTAAGGAGGAAATCGACAACTTTACAGCCTGAATGGAGAATATTTTATGTATGAACTGGTCCATGGGGGATACGAGTGCATAGCTGGCTGCATACAATGCCTTTGGATGCTAAGATGAAAGACAAAAAAAATCCATATACCGATAATATTGAACTTGGTAGGAAATTAATTAAATGTATCGAACTCATTGGAAAATGTATTAATTTGTCCAAGTTTGTAATAAGACATGAACAGAATGCATCAGTAATTCATATTTCCTGCAACTTTTTAAAGAGGAAACCACACAGGAATGACCCTGTCTCGTCTGTGTGTGTGTGCAGTGCAAGTACTGTATTTCTACCACTGTAGCAGTTAGCGATGCTAATGATAACTATCTTCTGATAGATGGAAAAAGGCTTTCCAAAAAACATTCTCATTAACTAGAAAGTAGGTTATGCCTACCTGGCATATTGATTTCATGATCATTTGCATCAATTGCCAGGGAACTCATAACACTATCACTTAGGTGCCGATACTTAGGTGCCGATATGATATGTATTGCGATTCCCACAATTCTATATGGATCAGTGAGGGCTCGTTGGAGGAGGAAGGGGAGGACCATCCTCCCCAGTGAATTTCATGAACATTTAATATAATAACAAATAACAAATAAATAAGTAAGATATTTAAAAAGTTATGCTTTTTATTACTGATTAAAACAAATTATTTTGCAAAGAAGGTCTATAGTAGCCTCAACGACACTCTGTAGGTTAGCACCATGGTGTAGCCAGAGGGCAGCTCGCTTCCATCCTCCTCTGGGTACATTGACTTCATTACAAAACGTAGGAGGCTCATTGGTCTCACCCCTTCCATAGACTTACACAGTAATTATGACAACTTCCGGAGGACGTCCTCCAGCCTATCATAGCTCTTGCAGCATGAACTGACATGTTGTTCACCCAATCAAAGGATTAATAATGAATCTAGTACTGAAAGCATAAGCTAGCTAACACTGCATTGTATAAAATGTGGTGAGTAGTTGACTCAAAGAGAGAGAAAGACAATAGTTGAACAGTTTTTTACTAATTAATTTATTCCAAAATGAAGGAGAAAGACAGAAATATATATAGAGAGAGAGATTGTCGTCTTTTCCAGTTTCACTTGCTTAGCTAGCAAATGCAGATAGCTAGTTTAGCCTACTGAAACACCCTGCTGAGAGGGATGCTATGTTAGCTAGCTGGCTTTGGCTTTCCAACACAAAACTGTAACTCTTCCAAGTCAAGGTTAGCTTTAGGTTTTACGAATTTATTGCCCCTGAGGCTCGCCGGTGTATCTGGTTCCGGTGTAACTGGTACACTAACTTTACTGCATGATTGTAGCGGGTTTACTAAAATGTTAGTTCTATTAGCTATGCTGACTATGACGTAGTTACTTTAGCTAATATGGTGGCAACTATATAGGCTGTGTGCAGCGGTTTGGCTTGGAAAGGTTTTTCTTCGCCTGGTCACATACAGCTGATGTGTTGTGCATTGAAGTCCACAAGCGAAGGGAAGCGGTGAGAGGAGGTAGAGCGCATAGTAGATACAATAGATGTGAGAAAGAATACAACATGGCTGCTATGAAAGTGAACTGTGTATTTATCCGCTGAAAAACATTTCTTAATAAACGGAAGCAAACGGAACAAAACGGGGATGAACATATATGAATTTGTCCAATAGAAACTCTTGTTTTCAACTTTTGGACTAATGATAACACCCTAGATCAGCGAGATGCAGGCAAGCGTGTACAATGTGGTATTGAATGTCACTGTCTGTCACCTCAAATTTGTCTCTCGACCTGTGTGCATCTACGTTATAAACTTTCATTCATAGGCTAGGTTGTAGCAACCTCATGATGGGTATAGAGAAAATGTGAGTATCGTGTAGTATCCTAAACCTATCGTTACATTGAACTGGGTGAATGGAATATGAATGAGTCATCCAATATGTTGTAATAGAAATAAGGCCATGCTCATGAAAAAAAATCGTCCTTCCTCATCTTAAATGGCACTGACCGCCACTGATATGTATTTTTTCAAGTTTCACATTTTTAATGTCACAAGTTTAGTGAAATGCCTTCCTTGCAAGCTCTAACCCCAACAATGCAGTAATCAATATCAATGTAGTACTAAGAATTACAAGGTAGAACAGAAACATACAAGATATAGAAATAATAAATAAAAAAGACACAATAAATTAAGTATGCATTCAATATACATGGTCAGTTCCATTTACCATATATTTTTATGCAATTTGATACAGGGGTTCTACTGTGATTCGATGTTCCAAACATATTGCTCACCATATATCTGCTGAGGAGGGACAAGAGAGAGCCATGAGAAAACGAGTTTCCATCAGTCATGGAAATTAAAGTGTGAAGGCAAATTGGCTCCCTGTTTAAAAAGAAAATGGAGAACAAGGAAAATACTGGAGTTTTGGTGCAGGTAAAGCCAACAAGGGCAAAAATAATATTGAGGTATTGTCAAAACGATACGATATAGAGTCAAACATTATTTCCCAAACTATTTTTTTCCCATCACTACAATCCAGTGGGTATTTGTTATGGAAACTCTACCAACACATGCGAGCTACAAAATCACTGCTAAACAACAACGTATTGCTAGGTGCACACTTGAATTAAAGGGTAACTACACTCCAAAATAAAAATGACTTAGATTTTTCCCAGGCCTAAAAAAATGGTCCTTTAAGCATTGTAGTGGACTTAGAACATCAAAGTGTGTTGTTTTTATACCAAAGTGTGATGTTGAGAGTGAAACCTGGAACATTAACACAGAGAAAATGTAATATAGGAAAAAACTAAATTAAATTCTGCAAAAAATAAAAAATTGTTTATAAGGGCCTTAAAATTCCCACTTCCTCGGGTTGTGGATTACCCCCAATTGAAATAGGCTCATATGTCATATAAGTGCACATAAAGATGAAGGCAAATTAATCTCCATTGAACAAAAAATCAGAAAATTCTGGAGCCCTATTGTCACGCCCTGACCTTATGTAACAGCTTTCTTCTGGTGGAAGAGAAGCGGACCAAATTGCAGCGTGGTATCTTTGAGACATGTTTAATGACGAATGAAAAAATGAACTATACAAAAACAACAAACGGAAACGTGAAAACCTATACAGCCTATCTGGTAACAACAAACACAGAGACAGGAACAATCACCCACGAAATACTCAAAGAATATGGCTGCCTAAATATGGTTCCCAATCAGAGACAACGATAATCACCTGACTCTGATTGAGAACCGCCTCAGGCAGCCATAGACTATGCTATACACCCCCAAGACAAAACATACCACAAAAAACCCATGTCACACCCTGGCCTGACCAAATAAATGCAGACAAACACAATATACTTCGACCAGGGCATGACAGAACACCCCCCCCCTAAGGTGCGGACTCCCGGACGCACATCAAAACAATAGGGCAGGGTCCGGGTGGGCGTCTGTCCATGGTGGCGGTTCTGGCGCGGGACGTGGACCCCACTCTATCAATGTCTTAGTCCCTCCTCCTCGCGTCCTAAGATAGTCCACCCTCGCCGCCGACCATGGCCTAGTAGTCCTCACCCAGAAACCCACTGGACCGAGGGGCAGCTCGGGACTGAGGGGCAGCTCGGGACTGAGGGGCAGCTCGGGACTGAGGGGCAGCTCGGGACTGAGGGGCAGCTCGGGACTGAGGGGTAGCTCGGGACTGAGGGGTAGCTCGGGACTGAGAGGAAGCTGGGGACTGAGGGGAAGCTCGGGACTCAGGGGAAGCTCGGGACTGAGGGGAAGCCCAGCACTGAGAGGAAGCTCAGGCAGGTAGTTGGATCCGGCAGATCCTGGCTGGCTGGCAGTTCTGGCAGATCCTGGCTGACTGGCGGATCTGGAAGAGTCTGGCTGACTGGCAGATCTGGAAGAGTCTGGCTGACTGGCAGATCTGGAAGAGTCTGGCTGACTGGCGGATCTGGAAGGGTCTGGCTGACTGGCTGATCTGGAAGAGTCTGGCTGACTGGCGGATCCTGGCAGACTGACGGATCTGGCTGCTCCATGCTGACTGGCGACTCTGGCTGCTCCATGCTGACTGGCAGCTCTGGCTGCTCCATGCAGACTGACAGCTCTGGCGGCTTCTTGCAGACTGGCAGCTCTGGCAGCTCCTTGCAAACTGGCAGCTCCTTGCAGACTGGCAGCTCCTTGCAGAATGGCAGCTCCTTGCAGACTGACAGCTCTGGCTGCTCCATGCAGACTGGCAGCTCTGGCTGCTCCATGCAGACTGACATCTCTGGCTGCTCCATGCAGACTGGCAGCTCTGGCTGCTCCATGCAGGCTGACAGCTCTGGCTGCTCCATGCAGACTGGCAGCTCTGGCTGCTCCATGCAGACTGGCAGCTCTGACTGCTCCATGCAGACTGGCAGCTCTGACTGCTCCATGCAGGCTGGCAGCTCTGGCTGCTCCATGCAGGCTGGCAGCTCTGGCTGCGCTGAACAGGCAGGAGACTCCAGCAGCGCTGTAGAGGAGGAAGGCTCTGGCAGCGCTGAACAGGCGGGAGACTCCGGCAGCGCAGGAGAGGAGGAAGGCTCTGGCTGCACTGAAAAGGCGGGAGACTCCGGCAGCACTGTAGAGGCGGAAGGCTCTGGCAGCGCTAAACAGGCGGGAGACTCCGGCAGCGCAGGAGAGGAGAAAGGCTCCGGCAGTGCTGAACAGGCGGGAGACTCCGGCAGCGCAGGAGAGGAGGAAGGCTCTGGCTGCGCTGAACAGGCGGGAGACTCCGGCAGCGCAGGAGAGGAGGAAGGCTCCGGCAGCGCCTGAGAGGCGAGGCGCACTGTAGATCTGATGCGTGGTGCTGGCACTGGTGGTACGGGGCCGAGGACACGCACAGGAAGCCTGGTGCGGGGAGCTGCCACCGGAGGGCTGGTGTGTGAAGGTGGCACAGGATGGGCTAGACCGTGAAGGCGTACTGGAGATCTTGAGAGCAGTGCTGGCACAGGACGTGTAAGGCTAGGAAGGTGCACAGGAGGCCTAGTGCGTGAGGCTGGCACCATCTTAACCAGCCGACTAACACGCAACTTAGGACGAGTATGGAGCGCTGACCCAGGTGCCATCAAATCCTGACACGCTTCGTCGGGCGAATTCCATGCTCCAACACCGGCTCTGGTTCTGGTCTCCTCCTTGGCTCCTCACGATAAACAGGGAGAGTTGGCTCAGGTCTGACTCCTGACTCTGCCACACTCTCCCTGAGCCCCTCCCAAGAAATTTTTGGGGCTGACTCTTGGGCTTCCTTCCGCGCCGCCGTGCTTGCTTTGCCAACCTCATTCTCTCGTTACCCTCTGCACACTGCTCCATCGAATCCCAGGCGGGCTCCGGCACTCTCCCTGGGTCGACCGCCCACTTGTCTATCTCCTCCCAAGTTGTGTAGTCCAGATATTGTTGCTCCTGCTGCCGCAGTTGCTTCTCCTCATACCAGCGCCTCTCAGCTCTCGCCGCCTCCAGTTCTTCTTTGGGGCGGCGATATTCTCCAGGCTGAGCCCAGGGTCCTTCTCCGTTTAGGATTTCCTCCCAAGTCCAGAAATCCTTATTATGTTTCTCCTGCTGTTGCTGTTGCCTGTTACCACGCCGCTTGGTCCCGTTGTGGTGGGTGATTCTGTAACGGCTTTCGTCTGGTGGAAGAGAAGCGGACCAAAATGCAGCGTGGTATCTTTGAGACATGTTTAATGACGAATGAAAACATTAACTATACAAAAACAACAAACGGAAACGTGAAAACCTATGCAGCCTATCTGGTGACAACAAACACAGAGACAGGAACAATCACCCACGAAATACTCAAAGAATATGGCTGCCTAAATATGGTTTCCAATCAGAGACAACGATAATCACCTGACTCTGATTGAGAACCGCCTCAGGCAGCCATAGACTATGCTATACACCCCCAAGACAAAACACACCACAAAAAACCCACGTCACTCCCTGGCCTGACCAAATAAATGCAGAAAAACACAATATACTTCGACCAGGGCGTGACACCTTAGTTATCTTAGTTTTCTTCATTATTTTGGTTAGGTCAGGATGTGACGAGGGTGGTATGTGGTTTTTTTTGTCTAGGGTTTTTTGTAATTCTATGGGGTTTTGGTATGTCTAGGTATACGTAGGGCTATGTTGGCCTGAATTGGTCCCCAATCAGAGACAGCTGTTTATCATTGTCTCCGATTGGGGATCTTGTTTAGCTTGTCATTTTCCATTTTGATTTTGTGGGTTATTGTCTATGTGTAGTTACATGTCAGCACTCGTTGTTATATAGTTTCACGTTCGTTTTGTTAGTTTGTTTAGTGTTTTTTCCTTCATTAAAAGAAGCATGCATGCTTATCACGCTGCGCCTTGGTCTCATCAATATGACGAACGTGACACCTATTTTGACTGTGAAATATAACATTAATAGCCCAATTGTCAACTCAAAATGCATGGATTAGGTTGCATGTCAAAATATCTTGAACCATGTAACAAGTTATTTATTGAATGCCATCTCAATATTACGCTCCTTATTGAGCATTGTGAATGACTTTATGAGATGATTACACATTTTTATATTGCATGACACCGCAAATCATTCTTTGGGGGCAACCAAACAGGAGCTGGTGCCACCAACTGAAAAAGTTAGTGGCACCAGTGCCACAAGGGGAAAAAGTTTGTCTGGAGCCCTGTATTGCATGTGGTGTGCATGGCTTACAGATGTGTTATGAAGCTATTATGTACAGTTGAAGTTTACATACTCCTTATCCAAATACATTTATACTCCTGACATTTACTCCTAGTTTAAATTCCCTGTCTTAGGTCAGTTAGGATCACCACTTTATATTAAGAATGTGAAATGTCAGAATAATAGTAGATAATTATTTATTTATTTTGTCACATTCCCAGTGGGTCAAAAGTTTACATACACTCAATTAGTATTTGGTAGCATTGCATTTAAATTGTAGCCTCCCACAAGCTTCCCACGATAACTTGGGTGAATTTTGGCCCATTCCTCCTGACAGAGCTGGTGTCACTGAGTCAGGTTTGTAGGCCTCCTTGCTCGCACATGCTTTTTCAGTTATGCCCACAAATTCTCTATAGGATTGAGGTCAGGGCTTTGTGATGGCCACTCCAATACCTTGACTTTGTTGTCCTTAAGCTATTTTGCCACAACTTTGTAAGTATGCTTGGGGTCATTGTCCATTTGGAAGACCCATTTGCAACCAAGCTTTAACTTCCTGACTGTTGTCTTGAGATGTTGCTTCAAAATATCAACATAATTTTCCTCCCTCATGTTGCCATCTATTTAGTGAAATGCACCAGTTCCTTCTGCAACAGAGCACCCCCACAACATGATGCTGCCACCCCTGTGCTTCACGGTTGGGATGATGTTCTTCGGCTTGCAAGCCTCCCCTTTTCCTCCAAACATAACGATTGTCATTATGGCCAAACAGTTCTATTTTTGTTTCATCAGACCAGAGGACAATTCTCCAAAAAGTACAATCTTTGTCCCCATGTGCAGTTGCAAACTGTAGTCTGGCTTTATTATGGTGGTTTTGGAGCAGTGGTTTCTTCCTTGCTAAGTGGCCTTTCAGGTTATGTTGATATAGGACTTGTTTTACTGTAGATATAGATACCTTTGTTCCGGTTTCCTCCAGCATCTTCACAAGGTCCTTTGCTGTTGTTCTGGGATTGATTTGCACTTTTCCCACCAAAGTACGTTCATCTCTAGGAGACAGAACACATCTCCTTCCTGAGCGGTATGACGGCTGTGTGTCCCAATGGAATCAATCATTCTCTCTTTCTCCCCTTACCCATCTGTCTATCGCCTCCTTTGAATTCCATGCTGTCACAGTTACCAGCCCTTTCAAGCTTAACATCCTTATCATTTATCGCCCTCCAGGTTCCCTCGGAGAGTTCATCAATGAGCTTGATGCCCTGATAAGCTCCTTTCCTGAGGACGGCTCACCTCTCACAGTCCTGGGCGACTTTAACCTCCCCACGTCTACCTTTGACTCATTCCTCTCTGCCTCCTTCTTTCCACTCCTCTCCTCTTTTGACCTCACCCTCTCACCTTCCCCCTACTCACAAGGCAGGCAATACGCTCGACCTCATCTTTACTAGATGCTGTTCTTCCACTAACCTCATTGCAACTCCCCTCCAAGTCTCCGACCACTACCTTGTATCCTTTTCCCTCTCGCTCTCATTCAACACTTCCCACACTGCCCCTACTCGGATGGTATCGCGCCGTCCCAACCTTCGCTCTCTCTCCCCCGCTACTCTCTCCTCTTCCATCCTATCATCTCTTCCCTCTGCTCATACCTTCTCCAACCTATCTCCTGATTCTGCCTCCTCAACCCTCCTCTCTTCCCTTTCTGCATCCTTTGACTCTCTATGTCCCCTATCCTCCAGGCCGGCTCGGTCCTCCCCTCCCCGCTCCGTGGCTCGACGACTCATTGCGAGCTCACAGAACAGAGCTCCGGGCAGCCGAGCGGAAATGGAGGAAAACTCGCCTCCCTGCGGACCTGGCATCCTTTCACTCCCTCCTCTCTACATTTTCCTCCTCTGTCTCTGCTGCTAAAGCCACTTTCTACCACTCTAAATTCCAAGCATCTGCCTCTAACCCTAGGAAGCTCTTTGCCACCTTCTCCTCCCTCCTGAATCCTCCTCCCCTCCCCCCCTCCTCCCTCTCTGCAGATGACTTCGTCAACCATTTTGAAAAGAAGGTCGACGACATCCGATCCTCGTTTGCTAAGTCAAACGACACCGCTGGTTCTGCTCACACTGCCCTACCCTGTGCTCTGACCTCTTTCTCCCTCTCTCTCCAGATGAAATCTCGCTTCTTGTGACGGCCGGCCGCCCAACAACCTGCCCTCTTGACCCTATCCCCTCCTCTCTTCTCCAGACCATTTCCGGAGACCTTCTCCCTTACCTCACCTCGCTCATCAACTCATCCCTGACCGCTGGCTACGTCCCTTCCGTCTTCAAGAGAGCGAGAGTTGCACCCCTTCTGAAAAAACCTACACTCGATCACTCCGATGTCAACAACTACAGACCAGTATCCCTTCTTTCTTTTCTCTCCAAAACTCTTGAACGTGCCGTCCTTGGCCAGCTCTCCCGCTATCTCTCTCAGAATGACCTTCTTGATCCAAATCAGTCAGGTTTCAAGACTAGTCATTCAACTGAGACTGCTCTTCTCTGTATCACGGAGGCGCTCCGCACTGCTAAAGCTAACTCTCTCTCCTCTGCTCTCATCCTTCTAGACCTATCGGCTGCCTTCGATACTGTGAACCATCAGATCCTCCTCTCCACCCTCTCCGAGTTGGGCATCTCCGGTGCGGCCCACGCTTGGATTGCGTCCTACCTGACAGGTCGCTCCTACCAGGTGGCGTGGCGAGAATCTGTCTCCTCGCCACGCGCTCTCACCACTGGTGTCCCCCAGGGCTCTGTTCTAGGCCCTCTCCTATTCTCGCTATACACCAAGTCACTTGGCTCTGTCATAACCTCACATGGTCTCTCCTATCATTGCTATGCAGACGACACACAATTAATCTTCTCCTTTCCCCCTTCTGATGACCAGGTGGCGAATCGCATCTCTGCATGTCTGGCAGACATATCAGTGTGGATGACGGATCACCACCTCAAGCTGAACCTCGGCAAGACGGAGCTGCTCTTCCTCCCGGGGAAGGACTGCCCGTTCCATGATCTCGCCATCACGGTTGACAACTCCATTGTGTCCTCCTCCCAGAGCGCTAAGAACCTTGGCGTAATCCTGGACAACACCCTGTCGTTCTCAACCAACATCATGGCGGTGGCCCGTTCCTGTAGGTTCATGCTCTACAACATCCGCAGAGTACGACCCTGCCTCACACAGGAAGCGGCGCAGGTCCTAATCCAGGCACTTGTCATCTCCCGTCTGGATTACTGCAACTCGCTGTTGGCTGGGCTCCCTGCCTGTGCCATTAAACCCCTACAACTCATCCAGAACGCCGCAGCCCGTCTGGTGTTCAACCTTCCCAAGTTCTCTCACGTCACCCCGCTCCTCCGCTCTCTCCACTGGCTTCCAGTTGAAGCTCGCATCCGCTACAAGACCATGGTGCTTGCCTACGGAGCTGTGAGGGGGAACGGCACCGCAGTACCTCCAGGCTCTGATCAGGCCCTACACCCAAACAAGGGCACTGCGTTCATCCACCTCTGGCCTGCTCGCCTCCCTACCACTGAGGAAGTACAGTTCCCGCTCAGCCCAGTCAAAACTGTTCGCTGCTCTGGCCCCCCAATGGTGGAACAAACTCCCTCACGACGCCAGGACAGCGGAGTCAATCACCACCTTCCGGAGACACCTGAAACCCCACCTCTTCAAGGAATACCTAGGATAGGATAAGTAATCCTTCTCACCCCCCCTTAAATGATTTAGATGCACTATTGTAAAGTGGCTGTTCCACTGGATGTCAGAAGGTGAATTCGCCAATTTGTAAGTCGCTCTGGATAAGAGCGTCTGCTAAATGACTTAAATGTAAATGTAAAATGTGTTTATACTTGCGTACTATTGTTTGTACAGATGAATGTGGTACCTTCAGGCGTTTGGAAATTGCTCCCAAGGATGAACCAGACTTGTGGAGGTCTACATTTTATTTCTGAGGTCTTGGCTGATTTCTTTTGTTTTTCCCATGATGTCAAGTAAAGAGGCACTGAGTTTGAAGGTAGGCCTTGAAATACATCCACAGGTACACCTTCAATTGACTCAAATTATGTCAATTAGTCTATCAGAAGCTTCTAAAGCCATGAAATTTTCTGGAATTTTCCAAGCTTTTCAAAGACATAGTCAACTTCATGTATGTGAACTTCTGACCCACTGGAATTGAGATACAGGGAATTATTATTGAAATAATCTGTCTGTAAACAATTGTTGGAAAAATGACTTGTGTCATGCACAAAGTAGATGTCCTAGCCGACTTGCCAAAACTATAGTTTGTTAACAAGAAATTGTGGAGTGGTTGAAAAACAAGTTTTAATGACTCCAACTTAAGTGTATGTAAACTTCCGACTTCAACTGTAGGTTCCCTTCAAATATAGTTTGTATACCTCTGTAAAACCCATATTCCATTATTTGAGCATGGTGGTTTCTGACATTTCTTTTTGTGTGGCTCTCTGTACTCCTACTGAACTCTTATGCCTGCGTTACATACAACATGACATGACTGTGCTTTAGATATATGACACCACAACATGTAAATCATTACACAGAATGAATAATGATATTAAATAATAATACTGCTCTTCAATAGCTGAAGCCGTTTCTCCACTTCCCTGTCCTCTCCATCACCTACACTGTCTGTTCTCAGTTTCAGAATGGCTCTTTATTCTCATTTCAAAAGGATCCTCCATCCCTACTGGTTCAAATGTAATGTGTTGAAATATATAGCTCCAGTTCTTACAATGCTCTCCTTTTGTTCTTATATCTTGAAAAAAAAAGATTGGTGGCCAATGGAACGAGAGGCTTATCCATGATGCAGGGGAACAATAATGCACGCACAAGGATTTTAGGACAAAAAGTAATCACATTTTCCACAGTGGGATGGAGAGCATAATTGAGGAATGTTAACCCATTTCCCGCTCCCCCCTCCCCTTTCTTTCAGATCTAGATGTAGGGGTTTGCAGAGGAACGACCCTATAGGATTGCCCTATTTCAATTCCCATACAGTTTGACTTGAGCTTTTTCCAATACATTGTTTATGAGTGAGAGGTCCGTCACAGCACAGTCTGCTCATTGTGCAGAACTCTAAATCAACGAGGGAGTTGATGTGAAAGAGAGCAGCCACGGGTGAAATCTGTCATTTCTTCGGCGTTCACACTAGCCGTCCGCATCCAAATCACACATCAAACATATGGAAAATTCCGCTTTAGTGTGACAGAAGCCGTATAAATTGCCATAAGCGTTGCACCTATGAATGTGGCTGTGCCTGTGGAGCCAGAGTGAACCAACGTAGTGTGTCTCAGTCTTGTAAAACAGGCTGACTGGTCTGTGAGAGCACAAGTCTCTCCATCTATGTAAAAATAAGGGGGCCAGCGGAGGGTTTCAACGTCTTACAGATATCTTCCCATTGGGGATAGTGAATGTTACTGCAAATTATTGTTAGGAACCAGCATGTACCCTTTCTTCCCCATGGGAGGAACATCAATAGACGTTATGATATTCTTAGAATCCTTAGAATTACAGTATCAGGCAAAAGTTTGGACACACCTACTCATTCCAGGGTTTTTCTTTATTTAAAAAAAAAACAATTTTCAAAGTAGCCACCCTTTACCTTGATGACAGCTTTGCACACTCTTGGCATTCTCTCAACCAGCTTCACGAGGTAGTCACCTGGAATGGATGTCAATTAACAGGTGTGCTGTTAAAAGTACATTTGTGGAATTTCTTTCCTTCTTAATGTGTTTGAGCCAATCAGTTATGTTGTGACAAAGTAGGGTTGGTATACAGAAGATAGCCCTATTTGGTAAAATACGGCAAGAACAGCTCAAATAAGCAAAGAGAAAAGACAGTCCATAATTACTTTAAGACATGAAGGTCAGTCAATACGGAAAATGTCAAGAACTTCTTCAAACTGGCTCTCATGATGACCGCAACAGGAAAGGAAGACCCAGAGTTACCTCTGCTGCAGAGGATAAGTTCATCAGAGTTACCAACCTCAGAAATGGGCAATTAACTGCACCTCGATTGCAGCCCAAAAAAATACTTCACAGAGTTCAAGTAACAGACACATCTCAATATCAACTGTTCAGAGGAGACTGCGTGAATCAGGCCTTCATGATTGAATTGCTGCAATGAAACCGCTACTAAAGGATACCAACACTAACTAGGGACTTGCTTTGGCCAAAGAAACAGCAGCAATGGACATTAGACCTGTGGAAACCTCTCCTTTGGTCTGATGAGCGCAAATTTGAGATGTTTGGTTCCAACCAGCTTGTCTTTGTGAGATGCAGAGTTGGCGAACGGATGATCTCCACATGTGTGGTTCACACCGTGAAGCATGGCAGAGGAGGTGTGATGGTGTGGGGGTGCTTTTCTGGTGACACTGTCGGTGAGTTGTTTAAAATTCAAGGCACTCTTAGCCAGAATGGCTACCACAGCATTCTACAGCGATACCCCATCCAATCTGGTTTGTGCTTAGTGGTGCTATCATTTGTTTTTCACCAGGACAATGACCAAACATACCTCCAGGCTGTGTGATGGCTATTTGACCAAGAAGGAATGTGATGGAGTGCTGCATCAATCATCCGACCTCAATCAATTGAGATGGTTTGGGATGAGTTGGATTGCGGAGTAAAGGAAAAGCAGCCAACAAGTGCTCAGCATATGTGGGAACTCATTCAAGACTGTTGGAAAAGCATTCCAGGTGACTACCTCATGGAGCTGGTTGAGAGTGTGCAACGCTGTCATCAAGGTAAAGAGTGGCTACTTTGATATAAAATATAAAATAGATTTTGATTTGTTTAAAACTTTTTTTCTTTACTACATGATTCCATATTTGTTATTTTATAGTTTTGATGTCTTCACTACTATTCTACAATGTAGAAAATAGTACAAATAAAGAAAAACCCTGGAATGAAAGGTTTGACTGGTACTGTACTACATGGTGAAATCTTTGATGGGATCCAAATGAGATGCAAAACAACAGCATCATGGAGAACTGGCTCATGGACACTTTAGGGACAATATATTAGGAGGCTACACAATTATTAGATTAGAACTGATATAATAATTTGGTGGGTGGTCATATTTCACACGTGTGTGTATTAGTACACCCTCAGAGACCTAGGTCACAGTCTGCTTGTTCCATTATTAACAGCAGCCCTGGAGCAATTTGGGCAAAGTGCCTTGCTCAAGGGCACATTGACCGATTTTTCACCTTGGGGATTCGAACTAGTGATCATTTGGTTCCTGACTAAACACTCTAACCGGTAAGCTACCTGCTGCCCTACTACCCAGTGCACTACTTGACCAATAACTCCACACAACAGTAAACCATTATGCAGAGCGAGGAGTGAGTTCATGTTGTTGTTGGGGATGGGTTTGTTGATGACTCAACTTGCCTAGCCCTTGCCCTAGTCCTTCACAGCAGGGAGAGCAGAGAGAGCGACATATAGCAACACGCTTGTCACTGGCAGTGTGCATAATTACAGGTGAGATGGATGGTTTACTCCTGTCCTCGCCCAACCGTTCCTCTCCATTTATCTCTCTGATGAACAAGTGAGGGATGGCACCCAAGTGAGGGATGGTACCCAAGTGAGGGATGGCACCCAAGCGAGGGATGGCACCCAAGCGAGGGATGGCACCCAAGCGAGGGATGGTACCCAAGTGAGGGATGGTACCCAAGTGAGGGATGGCAACCAAGTGAGGGATGGCACCCAAGTGAGGGATGGCACCCAAGTGAGGGATGCCACCCAAGCGAGGGATGGTACCCAAGCGAGGGATGGCACCCAAGTGAGGGATGCCACCCAAGCGAGGGATGGTACCCAAGTGAGGGATGGCACCCAAGTGAGGGATGGCACCCAAGTGAGGGATGGCACCCAAGTGAGGGATGGTACCCAAGTGAGGGATGCCAACCAAGCGAGGGATGGTACCCAAGTGAGGGATGCCACCCAAGCGAGGGATGGTACCCAAGCGAGGGATGGCACCCTCATCAACAGCATCAACCCTGCAGGGGGTTGAACATCATCAGGTGTTGAGTGGCAGGGGGCTGGGATATAGTAGGGGGCAGAAACAGCTTTGGGATAGGTAGTCTCAGCTCAGCTCGGACCAGCAGTAGTCGACACTTTATCTTCCCAGTGATCAGATGATTCAAGCCATGACTAAATTAGTGAGATCTACTGTAGGATCATTTGAAGAACAAACAAATACAATTCTTAAAAGACAGGTGTTCCTGTAGCCCATACATCCTATTTCCTGGCAGGCATGCACCCTGTATGAAAGGAAAAATATCAGGGAGGAAGAGACCCCTGCTCTGACCAAGTTACTACAGCGAGCCAGGGCCTCTCGCCTCAAAGTCTTCAATGTTTCCTCTTCTCACCATTGAACCCCCAAGTTGTGCCTTTGCCTCCCACCCTCCCTTTGATATCTGTTTTCATCTGCCGGGCTCAGACTGCCTCTGAGAGAGCTGTGAGTGTGGCGGAGCAAAGGGGAGCATTTGAAAGCCTTTAAAAGGGGCTGTGTGCTGCATGCGCTCCTCTCTCTCACCCAGCCGCCCGCTCTGTGACCCAACAGAACCACTGATGTTAACTGCGTGTTTTTGTTGTGGAAATAGGAAAGCGTGGCGAGGGCGGCTGTTTATGGCGGAATCCGATGTGTGTTGTTGTTGTTGTTGTTGCTTTGGGTTGTTTCCTTTTTAGTAGCTCCGCCTTGGATCTCGAAGACTTAGAAACCCTACTACCCTACCCTGGTCCCCGTCTCTCTCTCATTTTCTCTCTCTCTCGCCCACACTCTCTCTTTTCTCTGCTCCACATCTCGAGAAATACCCTTCCATTGCCTTATCCAGTCCCAGAGGATTGGGATATAAAATCCCTGCCTGGTCTCAGCGCTCTGTGAAGACAGCGTAACACTCCTCTTTTCTCAGAGCTCCAGGCTCTGTGAGGAAGCCTTACCCCTCCCTCCCACCCTTCTCTCCCTTCCTCCTTCCCTCCCCCGTATGATGGGGGATGTGTGAGGCTGGTGTGCAGAGAATTGGAGGTTCCGGAGGATGTGTGAGGAAACAGAATTCCCCTCTCTCTATCTCCCTCTATCCCCTCTCTCTACCAGCTCCAACCAGCTCCTTCATGGGCATTGTGGTAACAGGAGAGCAGGGGTGTGGCGGAGATCAGTAGCTGAATGGCCTGGCCCAGCCTGTGTCTGTTTGTTTAATTATGGATATGTAATTAGTAAAATGCCCGCGGAGATTAATTGAGAGCTGCTGTAAAAATGATGACTATCAGAGCTCATGTGTTTTATTGAGGATATGCAGCAGCAGCTGTGGGGGCAGTGGCACAGGACTCAGTGTTGCTCAGTGCTGCTCAGAGCTGTTCAGTGCAGCTCAGTGCTGCTCAGTGTAGCTCAGTGCTGCTCAGTGCAGCAAAGTGCAGCTCAGTGCTGTTCAGTGCAGCTCAGTGCTGTTCAGTGCTGCTCAATGGTGTTCAGTGCAGCTCAGTGCACCTCAGTGCAGCTCAGTGCTGCTCAGTGCAGCTCAGTGCAGCTCAGTGCAGCTCAGTGCTGCTCAGTGCAGCTCAGTGCTGTTCAGTGCAGCTCAGTGCTGTTCAGTGCTGCTCAATGGTGTTCAGTGCAGCTCAGTGCACCTCAGTGCAGCTCAGTGCTGCTCAGTGCAGCTCAGTGCACCTCAGTGCAGCTCAGTGCTGCTCAGTGCAGCTCAGTGCAGCTCAGTGCAGCTCAGTGCTGCTCAGTGCAGCTAAGTGCTGCTCAGTGCTGCTCAGTGCAGCTCAGTGCTGCTCAGTGCTGCTCAGTGCTGCTCAGTGCAGCTCAGTGCTGTTCAGTGCTGCTCAGTGCTGCTCAGTGCTGTTCAGCGCTGCTCAGTGCTGCTCAGTGCTCGAGGTGAACTGGGAGGCTGGACAGCCCACACTACTCTACACTACACAGCGGCTGGCCTGTAGCGGATGGGCTCCACTGTTTGTTTAACCTTATCTGGGGTTGTAATGTTAGCAGTCCGTGCTGAGTGCATTTAAAAAAGGAAACCCCTTTTACTACCTTCATGGGTTCAGTAACTTCCCCCAGAGTTGAGAACCGTGCTATGAAAACAACTTTTTAATCAAAACTTCCTCCAGTACTGTACATTTAAACAGGGTGTTAGAGCTGTCTGAAAAACCTATCAACGGGTGTGTAATTTATTGCTTATGTAAAATTCTGCTTTCATTTTATAGTGTTTCATTTTGTAGGAATTAATTTAGAATCAACATAACTAGATTGTGGCTTGGTCTTAGCCGATAAAAAACTATTCTATGAGGATCAGAACTAAAAATAAATAGTATTTGCAGCAGTCTGCTGACCTCCTGTAGTTTATTAATCAGTGGTTTGACATCATTATCCAGCCACACAAACCCAGTATAGACTTTCACAACGTGGTCCACCCTATGCTCCTTGGGCCCTATGTTCCCTCAACCTATGTTCCCTCAGCCCTATGTTCCCTCAGTTCTGCCCTATGGAACATATGGTTGAGGGAACATAGACATGGTCCCGTGACAACAGCCCTCCTCCAGACTGCAGATAGACCGGCCTGATCTTCTGCACCTAAACGCACTGTCCTCACACGTCACATCAATGCTTCATAGTGTCCAAGCACTGTCTAACCAACAGAGAAAGGCACACGACGTTGTTTATGCACATTTTGTCATTCCTTCTCCCCCGGCACAGTTACATCAACACCAGGGACCTCCGACTGATCACAAATGACAATTGTGGGACCTGGGCCAACAACTTCCTGGAATATTGCCCAATAGAAATGATGCTGCCGCCACGACAACATAGTAATTATATTTTCATTGTTTTGAATCTAATTTTGTTCCTTTAAGGGGGAGGGGATTATTAAAAATATAAATAAATATATAGAAGTTTATGAATATTGTATGATATTTCAAAAGGAAGAAAACATAGGATGGAAGCATAAAATTCAACCAAATGCACATTTATGATAAGTAAGACAATTGAGCTTCTGAAAAACATATAGATATTTTCTTAAACCAAAAGTCCCTGGCACACATCTCAGTTGTTCCAATATGGGAGACATGGAACGCAAATGTACCAGATGCACCACCTCAGGTCAACTTAATGAATTCAATGTGTCAACCAAGTGCACCCAACAACTGCTGGCTGGACTAACTCTGGGGAACTTTGAGCTACATTATCTCTTAGCCTATGAAAAGGTTGTATTTCCAGAAGAGATGTCATTGATATACTAAGAGAGGCATGCTGTTAAAGGAGACATGGTTCACGTTAAGAGTGGGACAGGACCCAGTTCAGGGTGGAAGTTGTAGACACATTCAGACCTAGCCAGAGACGGATAAATTAGGAGAGAGAAAGCTTGGAGCTTTGTACCACATAGTAAACAGACATAATTGGTATGGAGTGCCATAACCATGTTTATGCATTATCACTGTTTACATACAATTACTGCTTTGCACACACATTATTTAAAAATCTGTGAGAAGAACTTCCTCAGTTCGCCATATCACTTGAATACAAGGAAAAATGAATGTTATTCTGCTACGTAAATATTGCAATGTTTTTACTTTTATTTGACATTAACGGTACACTAGGGTGTTTGTCAACAAATGCTATTTTAGTTGTTTATGGCAGCTTTCTTAGAAAGGAGTTGGAACCACATTTTCAGGAACGTGTGTTACAGAGACCGCATTAGTAGTAACTCCTGGTTGACCTCCCAACCCTGTCCCGCCTCTGCTCTCCGGTCACACTTGGGAGAACCAGAAATACAGTAAATGAACAACAAGCATACTGCTACAGTAGCACTTAGCGAGGTCTCCTTTTACTACCTCATTCAGAAAACACCTGGAGTTGTCCCACCCAGCTGGGATACCTACTCCACCCTTTACACACACACACACACACACACACACACACACACACACACACACACACACACACACACACACACACACACACACACACACACACACACACACACACACACACACACACACACACACACACACACACACACACACACACACACACACACACACACACACACACACACACACACACACACACACACACATCCTGTCTTATGACAGTAGCGTCCTGGGAGGAACACGATGGAACAGGGAGTTTCACATCATGAAAAGGCAATTGCAAAACCCTCCAAAGAGGATGAAAGTCACATGGAACCATGACTAGTCCATAAATGTTGAGAAACCTGCTACCAGTGGACATTATGACCATAGTTATCTCCCTTGGAGAGCATGAAACCGAACTGTGCATGCGATGTGAAGTGGAAGCAGGTTTATGGAGTTGGCTTGTCTGTCTGAGACCAGCCCAGAGAATAGAGAGAGGGATAGACTTGAAAGAATGTTGAAGCTCTCTGATCACAGTTTCTGACAACCACTTTAATGGAGATCATACCTGGGGAACAATGATATTGCACTACAAGGTGCTAAAGCTGACATTCTTGATCATCCAAAAAATAATTGTTATAGTAATCTGACATGGATGAACTTCTCGGCATGTGCAATGTTGCTTTGTGTAGAATACATTAAAAGCAAGTCTTACCACTACCTAAATAATTCACAAGACAACTCTTAGTTAATGTCTTCCCTCTTGACTGAGGAATGTAAAGGAAGCTAGGAGTTCACCTGAGGTGACATAATTTCTCAGTGCATTGTCTATAGGGCACATTGGTGTGTTTATGGTTAAATAGCACTGTGTTTACTGATGACTGACCTTGTCCTGGATCCTAGCTAGCTGTCAGTGATTCTCTGGTCCTGTGTGTGTGTGTGTGTGTGTGTGTGTGTGTGTGTGTGTGTGTGTGTGTGTGTGTGTGTGTGTGTGTGTGTGTGTGTGTGTGTGTGTGTGTGTGTGTTCTGTCTCGCATCCCTCTCGCATCCCTTCGTTTCACTCTAAATACACCATGTCAGACCTGTCATCCTAAATACACCATGTCAGACCTGTCATCCTAAACACACCATGTCAGACCTGTCATCCCAAATACACCATGTCAGACCTGTCATCCTAAATACACCATGTCAGACCTGTCATCCTAAATACACGATGTCAGACCTGTCATCCTAAATATACCATGTCAGACCTGTCATCCCAAATACACCATGTCAGACCTGTCATCCTAAATACACCATGTCAGACCTGTCATCCTAAATATACCATGTCAGACCTGTCATCCCAAATACACCATGTCAGACCTGTCATCCTAAATACACCATGTCAGACCTGTCATCCTAAATACACCATGTCAGACCTGTCATCCTAAATACACCATGTCAGACCTGTCATCCTAAACACACCATGTCAGACCTGTCATCCCAAATACACCATGTCAGACCTGTCATCCTAAATACACCATGTCATACCTGTCATCCTAAATACAACATGTCAGACCTGTCATCCCAAATACACCATGTCAGACCTGTCATCCTAATCACAACATGTCAGACCTGTCATCCTAAATACACCATGTCAGACCTGTCATCTTAAATGCATCATGTCAGACCTGTCATCCCAAATACACCATGTCAGATCTATCATCCCAAATACACCATGTCAGACCTGTCATCCTAAATACACCATGTCAGACCTGTCATCCTAGGTCATACCATTTAAAAATCTCACGAGGCAGCGGAACTCACGTTTCCCCCTAAAACATACTTTTACTTCCTCTTTCATCTTCTCTTTTGAGCAGAACTTAGTTAAATAGCACATTTGTCAAATAGCTGTGTCAGCCCGTGGTGTAGGAGGGTGTAGAGGATGTTGGAAGTGTTACAACTGGCTGGCAGAGAAAACATGAGAGAATATATTATGACACCTTTGCACAATTTGCTGGAGCCAGCTGTTTCGCTTCAGCTCTTCTCTAAAGAAGAAATGTCATCACGCATATGTGTATCTCAGGGATGGTTAGGCAACTATGCATCATGCAATGACCTAGAACATTCTCCTCTGTCAAATCAACAGTGGGAAGGGAACATCTCCAGCAGATGTACACGTTTCTGATCAATAAATGATGTGGGACTAAAACCAGGAAGGACAACGTCAAGCTCCAATACACTGGCTATTATACGTTGGTTGTTATCAACCTTTCTTGATAGGGGTTCACTCGCAGTCTTTCTCAGAAGTAATTCCCACAGTCTCGCACTGACATTTAATTAGCAGGGGGTTACAAAGCTTGCATAGTGCATTTTTGTTTCTATGGCAACAGTTAAGCTTTTCATACCTCTATTTCTGTCTATGGGGTAAAGTGCAGCACAGACAAAAGACAAACCACTCAGATGTCCACAGCCACAGGTACTTCCTGTTGTCAGAGATGAGGCTTCCTACCTCAGAGGAGTAGAGAGGAGATATGGGGGCATGACGATTGGGTGGGATTTGTCATTCAAAAAGAGCTCTAAAAGCATGCGTGTCGAGCTTTGCGTTGGGTATTAAAGAAGGAATAAACAACTGAAGGGTTTGAAAGCATACATGGTGCACATACAACCATCTCCTTCCAAGAAGTATTTCAAAAAGTGGTAGTAAATATATCTGAATAATGCTTTCTCATTTCTCACACAAGTTCCTCATCTCACTCTCACACACAGAGACTCTTTATAAAGCACCGTCCTTTTCTAAACATCTCGCTCCCCTATGTGAAAGTTTGTGGCTATAGCCTAGGTCTTCTCTGTATATTATGGCAAGAAGTCAACCATCTGTCCTACAGTCACACTGTAGTCACACTTTCTCTCTGACTTATACCCATACTTTCTGTGTTTCATCCTCTCTCTTTTCTATCTTTCGTCCTCTCTCTCTGTCTGTCTGTCTGAGCCTCCTTTCTCTCTCTGCTCCTCCCCTCCTCCAGCTCTCTCTGCTCCTCCAGCTCTCTCTGCTCCTCCCCTCCTCCAGCTCTCTCTGCTCCTCCCCTCCTCCAGCTCTCTCTGCTCCTCCCCTCCTCCAGCTCTCTCTGCACCTCCCCTCCTCCAGCTCTCTCTGCTCCACTCCTCCTCCAGCTCTCTCTGCTCCTCCCCTCCTCCAGCTCTCTCTGCTCCTCCCCTCCTCCAGCTCTCTCTGCACCTCCCCTCCTCCAGCTCTCTCTGCTCCACTCCTCCTCCAGCTCTCTCTGCTCCTCCCCTCCTCCAGCTCTCTCTGCTCCTCCAGCTCTCTCTGCTCCTCCCCTCCTCCAGCTCTCTCTGCTCCTCCCCTCCTCCAGCTCTCTCTGCTCCTCCCCTCCTCCAGCTCTCTCTGCACCTCCCCTCCTCCAGCTCTCTCTGCTCCACTCCTCCTCCAGCTCTCTCTGCTCCTCCCCTCCTCCAGCTCTCTCTTTGATGTCTGGTTTCTTCCTGTTGCATATCTTTACTTGTCTTTGTTTTACGTTAACTTTCTACCTTGATGCTAAGTGTTTCCCTGTATGCATTTAGCAGCGGCGCACAACTGGCCACCACTGTTGTGTGTGTGTATACATTGCACACTGTTAATCACTGCACTTATTTACCTTAGCGTGTTCCAATCAGTCGCTGTTTCTCAGTGTCTTCCCTGCCTTCACACAGTGGTGGGGATATATTTAGCCAGTGACTGTGGAAACGATGAGAAACAACACACACATTTTACCTGCAGGCATCACATCCTAGTGAAAGAGGCCTGTGTTTCTGGCTCTCTCAGCCCACACTGAGAGTACCTAACACACAGCAAGACACCATACTGTAACACATGCATGCAAACACAGCTCAATGTGTAGAATGCCATAAAGCTACGCACACAGCATGCCAAAGGACTGAAGTACATCACACATGCGTACAACAAGGAGCTTACAAGCACAAGCCATCAGGTAGAGTAACTCCAGTCAGACTGTCCAGTGCAAACTCCACAGCAAGCTCTACAATATATTAAACCAGACATCAGCAATAAAATAGGCTATACAGACAACCAGCATAAACAAAACGTACATTTGCTACAGTATGTTAAAGTATGAGTGCCTTGTCTGTCAATGTGGAAACGGTGATGAACAACACACTCATTGTATCTGCAGGCATCACATCCTGGTGAAAAAGGCTTGTCAGTGAATCAGTGATAACCCATGTGGTTCTGTGTGTTGCTGTGCCTTCTGAGGAGCACTGATAAGACCTAGTACAGAAAAATATCTTGCACCGGCAGAGCAGAGGCAGTGCGTAGACTCATCAAAATATATGTGATGTTGATCCTGGACTGATGGAGGGGCATATATCCTCTCCTCTGGTCTTCATTAGTCACAGGAATGGGGGGCAGGCAAGGGGGTTCCCCATGGCACCGGGCTCCAATCCCCCCAGAACGGGGCCATACATACTGTATACTGTAGCTAGCTTACATGCCAATAAAGCCCCTTGAATTGAATTGAATTGAGAGAGAGAGAGAGAGAGAGAGAAAGAGAGAGAGAGTGAGAGAGAGAGAGATTTTACTGTGCGTGATAGGGATGATGGTCATGTAGCTAGCTTACTAGCTACATGACCATCATCCCTATCACGCACAGTAAAATCTCTCTCTCTCTCACTCTCTCTCTCTTTCTCTCTCTCTCTCTCTCTCTCAATTCAATTCAAGGGGCTTTATTGGCATGGGTAACGTGTTAACATTGCCAAAGCAAGTAAGGTAAACAATAAAAATTAACAGTAGACATCACACATACAGAAGTTTCAAAACAATAAAGACATTACAAATGTCATATTATATATATATACACAGTGTTTTTACAATGTACAAATGGTAAAAGACACAACATAAAATAAATAAGCATAGATATGGGTTGTATTTACAATGGTGCGTGTTTTTCACTGGTTGCCCTTTTCTCGTGGCAACAGTTCACAAATCTTGCTGCTCTGATGGCACACTGTGGAATTTCACCGAGTAGATATGGGAGTTTTTCAACATTGGATTTGTTTTCAAATTCTTTGTGGATCTGTGTAATCTGAGGGAAATATGTCTCTCTAATATGGTCATACATTGGGCAGGAGGTTAGGAAGTGCAGCTCAGTTTCCACCTCATTTTGTGGGCAGTGAGCACATAGCCTGTCTTCTCTTGAGAGCCATGTCTGCCTACGGCGGCCTTTCTCAATAGCAAGGCTATGCTCGCTGAGTCTGTACATAGTCAAAGCTTTCCTTAATTTTGGGTCAGTCACAGTGGTCAGGTATTCTGCCGCTGTGTACTCTCTGTGTAGGGCCAAATAGCATTCTAGTTTGCTCTGTTTTTTTGTTAATTCTTTCCAATGTATCAAGTAATTATCTTTTTGTTTTCTCATGATTTGGTTGGGTCTAATTGTGCTGCTGTCATGGGGCTCTGTAGGGTGTGTTTGTGAACAGAGCCCCAGGACCAGCATGCTTAGGGGATTCTCTCTCTCTCTCTCTCTCTCTCTCTCTCTTTTTGTAGTCGGGGACTCTTCTCCAGGTTCATCTCTCTGTAGGTGATGGATTTGTTGTGGAAGGTTTGGGAATCGCTTCCTTTTAGGTGGTTATAGAATTTAACAGCTCTTTTCTGGATTTTGATAATTAGTGGGTATCGGCCTAATTCTGCTCTGCATGCATTATTTGGTGTTCTACGTTGTACACGGAGGATATTTTTGCAGAATTCTGTGTGCAGAGTCTCAATTTGGTGTTTGTCCCATTTTGTGAAGTCTTGGTTGGTGAGCGGACCCCAGACCTCACAACCATAAAGGGCAATGGGCTCTATGACTGATTCAAGTATTTTTAGCCAAATCCTAATTGGTATGTTGAAATTTATGTTCCTTTTGATGGCATAGACGCCCTTCTTGCCTTGTCTCTCAGATCGTTCACAGCTTTGTGGAAGTTACCTGTGGCGCTGATGTTTAGGCCAAGGTATGTATAGTTTTTTGTGTGCTCTAGGGCAACAGTGTCGAGATGGAATTTGTATTTGTGGTCCTGGTGACTGGACCTTTTTTGGAACACCATTATTTTGGTCTTACTGAGATTTACCGTTAGGGCCCAGGTCTGACAGAATCTGTGCATAAGATCTAGGTGCTGCTGTAGGCCCTCCTTGGTTGGTGACAGAAGCACCAGATCATCAGCAAACAGCAGACATTTGACTTCAGATTCTAGTAGGGTGAGGCCGGGTGCTGCAGACTTTTCTAGTGCCCGCGCCAGTTCGTTGATATATATGTTGAAGAGGGTGGGGCTTAAGCTGCATCCCTGTCTAACCCCACGACCCTGTGTGAAGAAATTTGTGTGTTTTTTGCCAATTTTAACCGCACACTTGTTGTTTGTGTACATGGATTTTATGATGTCGTATGTTTTACTCCCAACACCACTTTCCATCAGTTTGTATAGCAGACCCTCATGCCAAATTGAGTCGAAAGCTTTTTTGAAGAAGACTTTGCCTTTGCCTTTGTTTTGGTTTGTTTGGTTGTCAATTAGGGTGTGCAGGGTGAATACATGGTCTGTTGTACGGTAATTTGGTAAAAAGACAATTTGACATTTGCTCAGTACATTGTTTTCATTGAGGAAGTGTACGAGTCTGTCAGGACCTGGTTACGAACCTGGGTCTCCGGAGTGAGAAACAGTCACTTAACCAACTGAGCCACGAATAGTCAGCAGAACCCAGAAGATGAGGCAGACACAGCAGTACTTAAGACATTGTATTTAATAAAGTAAAAAGGAGAAGTCCTTAAATACAAAAATGGCAAATCCAAAAGGTGGTAGGAATAGCACAAAAAAGCCTCAAGAGACACTCAAAAACAAAAACAGAATTCCACAAGAGCATCCACCGGAATCGACAGGAAAACACAGAACACTAGGGCTGGGTGCTAACATACAAACACAGAGCACAGAACTGAGGGAAACTAAGGGTTTAAATACAATCAGGGGAAAACGAGGTACAGGTGCAAATAATAATGGGGAACAAGGGAAAAAACATAAGGTCAAAAAGCACAATGGGGGCATCTAGTGACCAAAACCCGGAACAACCCTGGCCAAATCCTGACAGAATCCCCCCTAGGAACGGCTCCTGACGTTCCTACCAGCTCTCTCAGGGTGGAGGGCCCTGAACTGACGAATGAGGTCAGGATCCAGGATGTCTTTGGCAGGAACCCAGGAGCGCTCCTCGGGACCGTAGCCTTCCCAGTCCACCAGATACTGCCAGGACCGCTGCACCCGGCGGGAATCCAGTATCCGATGGACGGTATAAGCCGGCTGGCCTCCAATGACACGAGGCGGAGGGGGAGGTCTGTCTCCCTGGACAAGGGGAGAAAAAACAACAGGTTTTAACAATGAAATGTGAAATGTGGGATTAATCTTAAGGGATCTGGGTAAGTGTAGGCGATAAGAAACTGGGTTAACTCTCCTGGCAACCTTGAAGGGACCGAAGTATTTTTGGGACAGCTTGCGAGACTCCACCCGTAGAGGTAAGTCTCTTGTGGAGAGCCAGACTCTCTGGCCGGGGCGCAGGGTAGGCCCGGAACGGCGACGTCTGTTGGCTTGTTGTTGGTACCTCTGTGAGGAACGCATAAGATTAAGACGGGTCTTCCTCCACATAAGCCGACAGCGTCTGACGAACTTCAAGGCTGAAGGCACTCTGACTTCTGCCTCCTGGTCCGGGAACAATGGAGGAGCATAGCCAAACTGACACTCGTGCGGGGACATACCAGTGGAGGAGGAGCGCAAGGTGTTGTGCGCGTATTCGGCCCAAACAATAAAGGATGACCATGTGGACGGGTTGTCACGATTCATACATCGGAGGGTGGTTTCCAGCTCTTGATTCATCCTCTCTGTTTGGCCGTTGGACTCCGGATGGTACCCTGAAGATAGACTGGCAGAAGCCCCCATGAGTTGGCAGAAGGCCTTCCAAAACCTTGAGGCGAACTGGGGACCTCTGTCAGAAACCATATCTTGAGGAATGCCGAAGACTCGGAACACATGATTAATTACCAACTCAGCCGTTTCCTTGGCAGAAGGTAACTTAGTCAGAGGGACGAACCTGGCCGCCTTTGAAAACCTGTCGATTATGACTAGGATAGTAGTATTGCCATGGGATGGAGGAAGTCCAGTAATAAAGTCCAATGAGATATGGGACCAGGGTCTGTGGGGAACAGGTAAAGGGTGAAGGAGTCCTTGAGGGCGGAGGTGAGAAGATTTGCCCTGGCAGCACACGGGACAGGCATTGACGAAAGTGGCAACGTCTTCTCTTATGGTAGGCCACCAGAACTTACGCTGGATGAACTCCAAGGTGCGACCTACGCCCGGATGACAGGTGAGGCGAGAGGAGTGCCCCCACAGAAGGACCTGAGTCCTCACTGCCTTGGGGACAAACAACCGATTGGCAGGACCTCCTTTCGGGTCCGGTTCGCTAGCTTGAGCACGTCTCACGGTATCCTCAACTTGCCACGAGATCGGAGCCACAATCTTAGCAGCAGGAAGGACAGGCATGTCCGTGTCATCTCGAATGGCAGGAGCGTAGACTCGGGACAGGGCATCCGGTTTGAGATTCTTCGACCCGGGCCGATAGGTGAGGATAAACTGGAATCGATTGAAGAAAAGAGACCATCTAGCTTGTCTAGAGTTCAACCGCTTCGCCTGCTGGATATACTCCAGATTTTTGTGGTCCGTAAGCACTTGAAACGGGTGAGAAGCCCCCTCGAGCCAGTGTCTCCATTCCTTCAATGCCATCTTAACCGCTAGGAGTTCACGATCCCCCACATCGTAGTTCCTCTCAGTCGGGGTAAGCCGGTGTGAGAAGAAAGCGCACGGATGAAGCTTCTTGTCTTCACCCCTCTGAGACAGGACAGCTCCAACACCAACCTCTGATGCGTCTACCTCCACCACAAATGGTTCATCCGTAGTCGGTAGTATCAGGATGGGAGCAGAGAGAACGCGCTGCTTGAGTCCTTGGAAGGCCGTCTCAGCTTCTCTTCCCCACAAAAACCTTGCATTGCCACCCTTGGTTAAAGCTGAGAGAGGGGCTGCCACCAAGCTGAAGTTCTTGATGAACTTGCGGTAAAAGTTTGTGAAGCCCAGGAAACGCTGAACTTCCTTAACGGATTTGGGGGTGGGCCAATCCGCTACCGCCCCTACCTTCCTGGGGTCCATTTGGACTCGACCGGGTTCCACTACAAATCCCAGGAATTGTACTCGGGATGAATGGAATTCACATTTTCCGGCTTAACGTACAGATGGCTGTCCAGGAGGCGTTTGAGTACTTGTCTGACATGCTTAGTGTGTTCTTGAAGGGAGCTCGAAAAGATGAGGATGTCATCCAAGTAAACGAACACAAATATGTTAAGCATATCCCTAAGCACATCGTTTATGAGCGCTTGGAACACCGCTGGGGCGTTGGTCAGGCCGAAGGGCATCACCAAGTATTCATAGTGACCAGTAGGCGTGTTGAAAGCGGTCTTCCACTCGTCACCAGGTCTGATCCGCACAAGATGGTATGCGTTCCGCAGGTCAAGCTTAGTGAAAACAACTGCTTCCTGGAGCAGCTCGAAGGCTGTGGCCATAAGGGGTAGCGGGTAACGGTTACGGACGGTTATGGCATTGAGTCCCCGGTAGTCGATGCAAGGACGTAATCCACCGTCTTTCTTGGCCACAAAGAAAAACCCTGCTCCCGCCGGGGAGGTGGATGGACGCATGAGGCCTGCTTCCAGAGCGTCCTTGATGTAGGTATCCATAGCAGCTCGTTCGGGTGGAGATAGGGAAAAGATCCGACCCCTGGTGGGGCAAGTGCCCGGAAACAGGTCGATGGGGCAATCGTAAGGTCTATGGGGTGGTAGCATGGTGGCCCTCTGTTTGCTAAACACCAGTTTGAGGTCATGGTAACACTTGGGAACTCAGGTCAGGTCGATGGATTCTAAAGACTCGGGAGTAGAACTCGGGGAATTCTGGAAAATACAAGTAGCTTGGCACGTAGGACCCCACTGCTTGATAGTGCCCACAGACCAGTCGATGTGAGGGTTATGGCTGTGAAGCCAGGGGTATCCAAGGACGAGAGGGAACTCGGAACAGGAGATCAAATGAAAGTTCATCAATTCCTGGTGTTGTGAAACTGAAAGTCGCAAGGAGGTAGTGACATGAGTGACAAGTCCAGATCCCAAAGGGCTTCCATCCAATGTAGTGACCCTTATGGGTTCACTTAGAGGTTCAGAGGGAACGCCATTCTCCTTCGCCCAGACACCATCCATGAAGTTACCTGCGGCTCCAGAGTCTACCAAGGCTTGAAGGTGAAGCTTGTGGTTGTCCCAGGAGAGGGTGACTGGAATGAGCAGACGGGAGTTGGACGGATGGGAGGAGGTTATGTTTCCCGTTACAGTTCCCCCCGGTCTGTATGGGACAGAGCGTTTCCCTGGAGCCCGGGACACGTGGAACGGAAATGGCCCGGTTTGCCGCAATATAGACAGCGTCGCTCCCTCATCCGGCGGTCTCTCTCAGCCTGGGAGATGCGTCCAATTTGCATGGGTTCCGATGGAGCCAGCGAGGATAAAGGTGGGGACTCGGAGCTGGGACTGATAGGGGCTAGAGGTCTACGGTTGAGTTCTCTCTCTCTCTCAGACGCTGGTCAATGCGTGAGGCCAACTTGATCAGGGACTCGAGATTGTCCGGTGGTTCCCGAGTGGCCAGTTCATCTTGGATAGTCGGAAAGGCCTTTCAGAAAGCACACCGTGAGCACCTCGTTGTTCCAGCCACTTGCTGCTGCCACCGTGCGGAACTGGATGGCATAGTCCGTCACGCTGCGCCAACCTTGGTGGAGAGTCAGGAGCTGTTTGGCTGAGTCAGAACCACTGCTTGGGCCTTGAAACACTCGTTTGAATTCCTCAGCAAAGGCAGAGTAGCTGGCACAGCAGGAACTATGGGCATCCCACACAGCAGTAGCCCAGGCCAGGGCTTTTTCCGACAGCAGGGTGATGATATAAGCGATCTTAGACCGGTCGGTGGGAAACGACGAGGGTTGTAGCTCAAAGGAGAGAGAACATTGGGTGAGAAACCCTTTACAAGCACTTGGATCACCTGAGAACCGTTGGGGAGGTGGAAGACGAGGTTCAGCCAGGGGGTTAACTGCCATGGGTACGTGAATCTGAGGTACTGGGACGCGAACTGTTGCCGGGGTAAGACGATCAGATATTTGCTTAATGGAAGTCAGCATCTCCGGCAGAAGATGAGAATGTCTAGCCATTAAGGCCTCTTGCTGAACCAGGGCGGCTTCGTGGCGTTGGACAGTCTCCTGGTGGTGGGACAGCATGGCAAAAAGGTCCTGGGAACTGGCTGCCTCTGGGTTCATTTTTGGCTCTGTGTTTCTGTCAGGACCTGGTTACGAACCTGGGTCTCCGGAGTGAGAAACAGTCACTTAACCAACTGAGCCACGAATAGTCAGCAGAACCCAGAAGATGAGGCAGACACAGCAGTACTTAAGACAGTGTATTTAATAAAGTAAAAAGGAGAAGTCCTTAAATACAAAAATGGCAAATCCAAAAGGTGGTAGGAATAGCACAAAAAAGCCTCAAGAGACACTCAAAAACAAAAACAGAATTCCACAAGAGCATCCACCGGAATCGACAGGAAAACACAGAACACTAGGGCTGGGTGCTAACATACAAACACAGAGCACAGAACTGAGGGAAACTAAGGGTTTAAATACAATCAGGGGAAACGAGGTACAGGTGCAAATAATAATGGGGAACAAGGGAAAAAACATAAGGTCAAAAAGCACAATGGGGGCATCTAGTGACCAAAACCCGGAACAACCCTGGCCAAATCCTGACACGAGTCTACTGTTAATGATAATGCAGAGGATTTTCCCAAGGTTACTGTTGACGCATATTCCACGGTAGTTATTGGGGTCAAATTTGTCTCCATTTTTGTGGATTGGGGTGATCAGTCCTTGGTTCCAAATATTGGGGAAGATGCCAGAGCTAAGGATGATGTTAAAGAGTTTTAGTATAGCCAATTGGAATTTGTTGTCTGTATATTTGATAATTTCATTGAGGATACCATCAACACCACAGGCCTTTTTGGGTTGGAGGGTTTTTATTTTGTCCTGTAACTCATTCAATGTAATTGGAGAATCCAGTTGGTTCTGGTAGTTTTTAATAGTTGATTCTAAGATCTGTATTTGATCATGTATATGTTTTTGCTCTTTATTCTTTGTTATAGAGCCAAAAAGATTGGAGAAGTGGTTTACCCATACATCTCCATTTTGGATAGATAATTCTTTGTGTTGTTGTTTGTTTAGTGTTTTCCAATTTTCCCAGAAGTGGTTAGAGTCTATGGATTCTTCAATTACATTGAGCTGATTTCTGACATGCTGTTCCTTCTTTTTCCGTAGTGTATTTCTGTATTGTTTTAGTGATTCACCATAGTGAAGGCGTAGACTCAGGTTTTCCGGGTCTCTATGTTTTTGGTTGGACAGGTTTCTCAATTTCTTTCTTAGATTTTTGCATTCTTCATCAAACCATTTGTCATTGTTGTTAATTTTCTTCGGTTTTCTATTTGAGATTATTAGATTTCATAGTGAAGCTGAGAGGTCAAATATACTGTTAAGATTTTCTACTGCCAAGTTTACACCTTCACTATTACAGTGGAACGTTTTACCCAGGAAATTGTCTAAAAGGGATTGAATTTGTTGTTGCCTAATTGTTTTTTGGTAGGTTTCCAAACTGCATTCCTTCCATCTATAGCATTTCTTAATGTTACTCAGTTCCTTTGGCTTTGATGCCTCATTATTGAGTATTGATCTATTTAGGTAGACTGTGATTTTGCTGTGGTCTGATAGGGGTGTCAGTGGGCTGACTGTGAACGCTCTGAGAGACTCTGGGTTGAGTTCAGTGATAAAGTAGTCTACAGTACTACTGCCAAGAGATGAGCTATAGGTGTACCTACCATAGGAGTCCCCTCGAAGCCTACCATTCACTATGTACATACCCAGCGTGCGACAGAGCTGCAGGAGTTGTGACCCGTTTTTGTTGGTTATGTTGTCATAGTTGTGCCTAGGGGGGCATACGGGGGAGGGAATGCTGTCACCTCCAGGCAGGTGTTTGTCCCCCTGTGTGCTGAGGGTGTCAGGTTCTTGTCCGGTTCTGGCATTTAGGTCGCCACAGACTAGTACATGTCCCTGGGCCTGGAAATGATTGATTTCCCCCTCCAGGATGGAGAAGCTGTCTTCATTAAAATATGGGGATTCTAGTGGGGGGATATAGGTAGCACACAGGAGGACATTTTTCTCTGTTAGGATAATTTCCTTTTGAATTTCTAGCCAAATGTAGAATGTTCCTGTTTTGATTAATTTAATGGAGTAAGTTAGGTCTGCTCTATACCAAATTAGCATACCCCCTGAGTCCCTTCCCTGTTTCACACCTGGTAGTTTGGTGGATGGGACTACCAGCTCTCTGTAACCTAGAGGGCATCCAGTGGGTCTGTCTCCTCTATACCAGGTTTCTTGCAGGATGACAATGTCTGTATTACAGATTTCTTTGGTGAAGTCCGGGTTTCTGCTCTTCAGGCCAAAGGCAGATGACGTCAGGCCTTGGATATTCCAGGATGAAATAGTAAAGGCTTTTTGTTCCATAAAGTGTCCAATGTTGTTGGTTGTGGTTTGGCCTCAGGCCAGTAAGTGTGAGCAGAGCCTGCTGAGCATCTGGTACATGCCATTGGCTTGGGCGAGTGTGAGAGTGGGGGTTGGGACTGTTTGCCCGCTCACTACCTGGGCGTATGTGTGACTTCCATGTTGAGGCCCTCTTTGCAGGGGTGGGGTGCATGGGGTGGGCAGGAGTGGCATAGGTCTGATCTGAGGGGGCCTAAATGGGGTGTGGGCATGGTTGACGTGGGGGGGTGTTGATTGGTTGGGGTAGGGGTGTGGATGTGTCTGGGTGTGCGGTGGTCTGGATGTAATTCCTCTTGGCGTGGGTCCTCTATGTGTAGGTCCAGGGGGGCCCTGCAGGTCTGGGAGGGTGTCTCGCTGGTCTGGGTGGGGTGTCTATTGATCTGTTGCTCCTGTGTGAAGTGTTGGGGATACGTTTGAGAGCGATGTCCTTTAGAGTTCGGGCAAAGATGGGCACTGCTGCCTTGTAGAGGTGGACCTGGTCATAGAGGCTGTTCAAGTCCAGGGTGGAGTGGTGGGCCAGGAAAACGTTTGGTTTTGAGACACAGTCACGGGAAATACTTGCGTTTACCCGCTGTATTGTGGCAGGGTGGAAGTCTTTTCGTGGTAGCAGGGTGGAGATAACCACTTGTGCGTTGGGGAAAGTAGAAGAAGCCTTTTCAATCACTCCCTTCAGTGCTGTGGCCACTCTTTCCTGCTGTGCCCTCAGGTCGTTTGTGTGCCTGTGTGTATTATTATGTGGCTGGGTGAGCCTAGTTTGGCCTCAGACAGAAGGTCTAGGGCGCTCTGGGTGTTTGGACACCAGAGTTTAGACACACTGTGTTTGGGAAAAAGTTTTTTTTCTTCTATATATTTCCAATTTGAGTCCATAAGTAGTACAATCTGTGTCTTGTGTTTGTCCTCAGTGGGTGTGGGGGGGTTGTCAGAAGGGCTATCAGGGTGGCTGACAGGGGGGGTGCTCAGAGGGGGTGAGAGCCGCTGGGCTTGGGGTTCTTCATTTGTCTGTTCTGCTGGGATGTCGACTCTATGGTCAGGGTCTGGTGTGGACTGTTCTGCTGTGGTGTCGAGACTTTTGTTGGGTGCTGAGGTGGGCTGTTCTGCTGGCTTCTCTGTGGGGGTGGCCACCTCTCTAGTGGGTTGTTCTCTGTCACACACCGTCCCGCTCAACCTCTCCTCCATCCCTCTCACCCTCTCTCTCTCTCTCTCTCTCTCTCTCTCTCTCATAAGTTGAGGCTTAAACGTGAGAACACAGTCCTGTAAAGAGTATCGAGGACTCTTGTTGTGTTGTGGGGTATGAGCTTTGGAGAATGTTTTTGTCCATTGGGGTTTGCATTGGAAGGTAGCAACGGGGTAACTGGAAGTCCATTGGCTCACACCCAAAACAGGAGGCCCTACTGCGTCTTGATCAGGAGATGAGGGGAAACTGAACCCAGTATGGCCCCACATCTGACTTGGTAATTGGTTTGTACAGTAGACAGGTGTTTGAGCTTAGCCACATCCTAACAGTTGCCTGACAACATCAGATAACTCAGTGGGGCTCAAGCCTGAACACTTCATTTAAAGGACGAGAGTCAGCATGTTTTACCAGTTCTCTTACTCCTACAGATACAGTAGTTTCACTAGTCAGACTGCAGATACAGAGAAGATAGTGCTGGCAGGCACTTTTTAACCTCAAAAACTATAAATAGAAAAAAAAGAGAGAAGCGCGTCAGGCTATTCTAGAAGGAGCTGTGGAATGCACTGAAGGTGTTAGGAGTCAGCAAGCCCACGGCAGAGTTCCTGGATATCACAGCCGATACTGTACTGTCTGCCTGGCTGTCACAGTCCAATGGACACAAGATACATTTATTACCGTGGAAACCAGCTCCCTAAAGAACCTCGTCTGAGAGGTGGTTATGAACATCCACTCAACATGATGGTCATCTGAACGGCTATTCATTCTCTAACATCTGACTCTGTTTCCATGGCACCTTTCCACATTCATTAATGAAGTCATAAGGACCTTGGAAATCACCATGGCAAACAATAACAACGGACGCTGAACACCATCACCGCTTGCGTCACTGTAGCAGCTTTAAACCAACCAGTCACTTGATCACGTGGAATGTTTCCATTGAACAACGTGTTCCTAAGGATAAGAGCTAGGTTTTAATACATTACAGGCGTTCTTCTCTCTGTGTATCAATCTCCTACCCCCGGCGATACCACACGTCAGACAGATGTCTCTCAGAACCTGTTCCACTATTCATTGTCTTTCCATCAGTGCAGGGTTTCGATTTCAGGAGAAGAATATACAAGGATTTAGATCGATCTTCTAAGGTCTATAAAACGGAATATGACAAAGGTTTTCATCCCCATGAACCCCAACCGTTTTAATGTATGAGATTGATACAGGAGGCCAGTCAGTCAGTCAGTCAAGTGACTAAAGTTTAAACGAGTTGAAATAATTATCCTGATGGAGAGAACTGGGTTTGCATAGCATCCCTTCCAACCCTTAACAAATGGCCTGGTTTGCTGTGCTCATGCCTTTAGTCATGTCATCATTTCTTACTAGCAGTGATGAGGTTAGGGCCCCTGTCCTGTAGAGCCCTGAGTAAAGTCATCATCCCTCCACCCCCATCCCCATCTTCTCACATTACCTATTGGAGTGTGACACTAAAGAGCAAAGGAACAGACATTTGTCTCCTTCTCTGTCTCTCTATATTCCACCGCACACCATCCGTGTACATTCATCCCTTCTACCTCCCTTGATCGTCCCTGACACCCTCCTCTCCACTCCACCACTTCATGGGCCGGCTCAGTTCAAGGAGCAGGCAGTTCTGCAGGGAGGGGAGGATGGAGAAAGTGGGTGGGTTGGGCAGATGGAAATGCACTTCTATACATATCCAATATTCATGCTTTAAGTGGCTAGGCTGTTCCCAGTCATTAGTGCACTTACTGAGTTCTCTGACAGCCTTGTCTGAGGCTCATCACTGCAGCTCACTGAAAGCATGTTCTCCTGTAATAAACATGAGCCTGTCAGCTCAACTGTCCTTCCCTGAACTTTTTTTTCTTAAGAAAACTCACATTATCTGAAGTTAAGGATGACCAAATTCGAATTTGAACAAGATGGAATCCAGGTGGTTCAGTCATATAGCATATTGTAAACTGGGTGGTTCGAGACCTGAATGCTGATTGGCTGACAGCCGTGGTATATCAGACCGTATACCCCTGGTATCACAAAACATGTATTGTTACTGCTCTAATTATGTTGGTAACCAGTTGATAATAGCAATAAGGCACCTCTGGGATATATGGCAAATATATTCTGCGTTGCATCGTGCCTACGAACAGCCCTTAGCCGTGGTATATTGGCCATATGCCACACCTCTGGCCTTATTGCTTAACTATAGCATACTGTATATTACTTGGTTAAGTGGCAAGTAACTATTTTCCAGGCACAAAGTCTGGGATCAAGCGTATTTCAGAATTCGTATTTACTCCTACCGAACTTTCCCTGCCTAAGGCTCTCCTCTTCTCCCTCTCCACTCCGTCTTCGCTCAGGAACAATGGAATAAAATATAGAAATATAGTCACGACAGAAATAATTGGCATCCTTGAAAAGATGAAAAATACTGAGCTATATTGTATGAAAAAAAAAGTACAATTATATCATTTTATCCTAATACAATTGCTCAGATAAAACTATTTTGTTTAAGGAATACTATTTTATTTTTAAAAGAAAGGTGTCAAAATGATTGGCACCCCTGTTTTCAATCATTTCTCCACCCTCCCCCTGCAAGGATAATGGCACTTAGCCATTTTCTATAATGGTTTATGAGATATAAGGACACATTGGGAGATAAACCATACCTTTATCCAGAATCTTTCCAGATCTTTGATATCCGTGGGTCTGCGCTTATGGACTGCGCTCTTCAATTCAGACCACAGGTTTTCAATGGGGTTCAAGTCAGAAGATTGTGTTGATGTTTGTGTTGAAAATGTTGATTTTTTGGTCAATTAACAATTTATTTGTGGATTTTGATGTGTGCTTGGGATCATTGTCTTGCTGAAAGATCCACTTGTGGCCAAGTTTCAGCCTCCTGGCAGAGAAAAACAGGTTTTTGGCTAATATTTCCTGGTCCTTGGTAGAGTTCATGATGTCGTTGACCTTAACAAGGTCCCCAGGACCAGTGGAAGGAAAACAGACCATTAACATCCAAGATCCACCACCATATTGTACAGGAGGTATGAGTTTATTGTCTTCATAGGCACCCTTCTTTCGAGGCCAAACCCACCACTTGTAACGGTTCTCTGTAGGCAAAGGAGAGTCAGACCAAAATGCGGCGTGGCTATTGCGATCCATGTTTAATGAAATAAAGTAAACACGAATCAAATACAAAAACGTAACACGATAACCGAAATAGCCTAATACTGGTGCAAAGTACCACAGAGAGAGAACAAGGACAATCACCCACAAAACCCAAAACCAAACAGGCTACCTAAATATGGTTCCCAATCAGAGACAATGACTAACACCTGCCTCTGATTGAGAACCATATCAGGCCAAACACAGAAACAGACAAACTAGACACACAACATAGAATGCCCACTCAGATCACACCCTGACCAAACAAAACATAGAAACATACAAAGCAAACTATGGTCAGGGTGTGACACCACTGATGTGCATGACCAAAGACACGATTTTCCCAATTTTTTGGAGCATACAATGTAGCTCAGTATTTGAATTATTTATTTCATACAGTATTTTTTGCTCCTCTTTATGAAATCAAATCAAATCAAATTGTATTTGTCACATACACATGGATAGCAGATGTTAATGCGAGTGTCGCGAAATGCTTGTGCTTCTAGTTCCGACCATGCAGTAATATCTAACAAGTAATCTAACCTAACAATTTCACAACAACTACCTTATACACACAAGTGTAAAGGAATAAGAATATGTACATAAAAATATATGAATGAGCGATGGCCGAACGGCAGAGGAAAAATGTGAATTCTGTTGGGATAGGTTTCTTGCTGTTGCATGTACATTGGGAAGGCTCCTATAGTTCCTGGCTGTCCTACAAGGAATTAACCAATTTAGTGTATTTGGTTCTAGGTCCACAAGGAAATGTCAATCAATTACTATTGCGACAACACATCATCAGTAGGGTAAAACTAACCTATCTCACGATGGTATACAGTATATACATATGAGATGAGTAATGAAGGGTATGTAAACATTATATAAAGTGGCATTGTTCAAAGTGGCTAGTGATACATTGATTACATCAATGTTCCATTATTAAAGTGGCTGGAGTTGAGTCAGTATGTTGGCAGCAGCCACTCAATGTTAGTGATGGCTGTTTAACAGTCTGATGACCTTGAAATAAAAGCTGTTTTTCAGTGTCTCGGTCCCCGCCTTGATGCACCTGTACTGACCTCGCATTCTAGATGATAGCAGGGTGAACAGGCGGTGGCTCGGGTGGTTGTTGTCCTTTGTTTGGTCTTCCTGTGACATCGGGTGGTGTAGGTGTACTGGAGGGCAGGTAGTTTGCCACCGGTGATGCGTTGGAGAGCCTTATGGTTGTGGGCGGAGCAGTTGCCGTAACAGGCGGTGATACAGACCGACAGGATGCTCTCGGTTGTGCATCTGTAAAAGTTTGAGTGTTTTTAGTGACGAACCAAATTTCTTGAGCCTCCTGAGGTGGAAGAGGCGCTGCTGCGCCTTCTTCACTACGCTGTCTGTGTGGGTGGACCATTTCAGTATGTCCGTGATGTGTACGCCGAAGTACTTTAAACTTTCCACCTTCTCCACTACTGTCCCATCGATGTGGATAGGTGGCTGCTCCCTCTGCTGTTTACTGAAGTCCACGATCATCGCCTTTGTTTTGTTGACATTGAGTGTGAGGTTATTTTCCTGACACCATACTCTGAGGGCCCTCACCTCCTCCCTGTAGGTGGTCTCGTTGCTGTTGGTAATTAAGCCTACCACTGTAGTGTCGTCTGCAAACTTGATTGAGTTGGAGGCGTATATGGCCACGCAGTCATGGGTGAACAGGGGGTACAGGAGAGGGCTGAGAACGCACCCTTGCAGGGCCCCGGCGTTGAGGATCAGCGGGGTGGAGATGTTGTTACCTACCCTCACCACCTGGGGGCGGGAGTCCAGGACCCAGTTGCACAGGGCGGGGGTTGAGACCCTGGGCCTCAAGCTTAATGACGAGTTTGGAGGGTACTATAATGTTAAATGCTGAGCTGTAGTCGATGAACAGCATTCGTACATAGGTATTCCTCTTGTCCAGATGGGTTAAGGCAGTGTGCAGTGTGATTGCGATTGCGTCGTCTGTGGACCTATTGGGGCGGTATGCAAATTGGAGTGGGTCTAGGGTGTCAGGTAGGATGGAGGTGGTATGGTCCTTGACTAGTGTCTCAATGCACCTCATGATGACGGAAGTGAGTGCTACGGGGCAATAGTCATTTAGCTCAGTTACCTTAGCTTTCTTGGGAACAGGAACAATTGTGGCCCTCTTGAAGCATGTGGGAACAGCAGACTGGGATAGGGATTGATTAAATATGTCCGTAAACACACCAGCCAGCTGGTCTGCGCATGCTCTGAGGACGCGGCTGGGGAGGACGCGGCCGCGTCTGGGCCGGCAGCCTTGCGAGAGTTAACACTTTTAAATGTTTTACTCAGGTTGGCTGCAGTGAAGGAGAGTCCGCAGGTATTGGTAATAGCACTGTATTGTCCTCAAAGCAAGCAAAGAAGACAAGACATTGTGGTCCTCGACGGGGCTGGTTTTCTTTTTGTAATCCGTGATTGACTGTAGACTCTGCCACATACCTCTCGTGTCTGAGCCGTTGAATTACGACTCTACTTTGTCTCGGTATTGACGCATAGCTTGTTTGATTGCCTTGCGGAGGGAATAGCTACACTGTTTGTATTCGGTCATGTTTCCCGGTTACCTTGCCCTGATTAAAAGCAATGGTTTGCGCTTTCAGTTTTGCACGAATGCTGCCATCAATCCACGGTTTCTGGTTGGGGAATGTTTTAATAGACGCTGTGGGTACAGCAACATCACCAATGCACTTGCTAAAAAAATCGCTTACCAAATCAGAGTATTCATCAATGCTATTGTCCAACGCTATGCGGAACATATTCCAGTCCACCTGATCGAAGCAATCTTGAAGCGTGGAATCCTATTGGTCGGACCAGCGTTGAAAAGACCTGAGCACAGGTGCTTCCTGTTTTAGTTTCTGTCTATAGGCTGGGAGCAACAAAATGGAGTCGTGGTCAGGTTTTCCGAAAGTAGGGCGGGGGGGGGGGCTTTATATGCATCGCGGAAGGTAGAATATCAATGATCCAGGATTTTGCCAGCCCGGGTCGTGCATTTGATATGCTGATAAAATTTAGGGAGCCTTGTTTTCAGATTAGCCTTGATAAAATCCCCAGCTACAATAAATGCAGCCTCAGGATATGTGGTTTCCAGTTTACATAGTCAAATGAAGTTCTTTCAGGGCCGTCAATGTGTCTGCTTGGGGAGGAATATACAAGACTGTGATTATGATCGAAGAGAATTATCTTGGTAGATAATGCGGTCGGCATTTGATTGTAAGGAATTGTAGGTCAGGTGAACAAAAGGACTTGAGTTCCTGTATGTTGTTATGATCACACCACGTCTCGTTAATCATAAGGCATACACCCCCGCCCTTCTTCTTACCAGAGAGATGTTTGTTTTTGTCAGCGCGATGCGTGAAGAAGCCAGGTGGCAAAAAGAGGACCCGCTTCGGGAAAGTCGTATTCCTGGTCATAATGTTGGTGAGTTGACATTGCTCTTATATCCAATAGTTCCTCCTGACTGTATGTAAGATTTCCTGGGGTAACAACGTAAGACATAACACGTAAAAATACATAATACTTCATAGTTTCCGTCGCCGGAAGTTTAACAGAGTGCCAATATTATAGTGTATACTATTTGATTTTTTTGTATACCTTTTCACATTCACTGCAGACCACCAATCTCAACGTATTTTCCACTCACAACTTAAACATTTAGGTAGGCATAAGGCCATCCAAGATCCTTTATTTGAGGTCAAAGTTGGGTAATAATGGGATCCTCTCTGAAACCCAGAGACTCATCTCTGCTTTTTGTCTAAAGGGCAAGTTAAAGTACTATCTATCTATGTGGCCAGCACAGAAGCTCTTTCGTGGTCATTCAGCTGGTTGGTCAGTCACTGACACCATTTTTCTCCATAACAAGCCTTAGTAAACAACGTGCCATGCAGTCAGCCCACCTGCCGGAGCCATTATGAGGCCTGGTGCTGGTTGACCGCGACTCACCATGGGCCTCCAAGGACTACCCGCTGCGGAGGCAATTAGGGCCTGGGGGAGACCCATAAATCTCCATAAAGCTCTCGCAGCTCCTCTCCCCCCACTCTCCCTGGCCACGGAGATCATACATCTCATCCTCTGTAGCCCCCAGAGGACGAGGCAGACTGGGGGAGCTCCCGCTTTCTCACCCAGCTTAGCAGTTGTACTCCCTATTGGAACAGTCAATCAGACAAGTCAGAAAGACACCAAGAGGGCAGTAGAGTGTGAGGAGAGGGTAGGCGTTTATGAGAAGAGGGCAAAGTTGAGGAAAAATAGACAAGGCTGATGACCTACATGAGTTTCAGTAAGGAAACGGAGACAATTCTAGCTACTGTCATTGTTTACATTCTACAGAACCGTACACTGTAGAAATGACTACATGCTTTCCAGCAACGTTTTAGAAAAACGTTAGCCTTACTAGTGAAAGTCTATACTTGCCAGTGCATCTCAGTTCATGTGAAGCTGCTTGCTTCTCACTAATCAGAGACGACGTACGGCAGATGCATCCTTCCTGAGAAGGAAATGCCTGCTTCCTCTTTATCATATGCTAAAGGATGTGCAACCTGCTGTAATATTGCTGCTGATACTGTGTGTGTATGTCTGTGTGTCTGTGTGTGTTGGATTTGAGGGGGCAGATGAGTTGTAATGGAAAGTCAATCTGCTTCAGTCCACACCCTGATTATACTAAAGATCTGGCTTCTACAGAATTCCCTTCACATTATGACATACAGTCACATCCAAAATTATTATTATTTTATACCAATGCAATTGCTCAGAGAATTTTTTTGTTGTTTAACAAGTAATGCAAAATGTTCTCAAAACGATCTGTGTCAAAATTATTGGCATCCATGTTTTCAATACTCTGGAACCCTCTCCTTGTGAGGATAACGGCACTGAGCCTTTTTCAAAAATATTTTATGTGATAGGAGAACACATTGGGAGGGATCTTAGACCATTCCTCCATACAGAATCTTTCCAGATCCTTGATATGCTTCATCTGTTCTTATGGACTGCCCTCTTCAATTCAAACCACAGGTTTTCAATGTTGCTCAGATCCGGAAACTGAGATTGATTGATGATTGAAGGTTGATTGATGTGGTCAATTAACAATTTATTGTTGGGTTTTGATGTGTGCTTGTGGTTATTGTATTGTTGGAAGATCCACTTGATTACAAGTTTCAACCTCCTGGCAGAGGCAACCAGGTATTTGGCTAAAATGTCCTGGTATTTGGTAGAGTTCATGATGCTGTTGACCATAACAAGGTCCCCAGGACCAGTGGAAGGAAAACAGATCCTAAACATCAAAGATCCACAACCATATTATACAGTAGGTAAGAGGTTATTTTCTGGTGTGCGTGGCCGAAGAGCACTATTTTCGTCTCATTTGACCATAGCACCGGTTACAATTTAAGTGTCAATACTGTTTAGCAAACTCCAGGTATTTACATGTTTTCTTTGCTCTGAATAAAGTTTTTTTTCTGCCAACCAATACAAATATCCTATTGGCATGAAGGTGGCCAAGTTCTGTCATTTAAAAGTGACTGTATATGGCCTACCACTCCTCAATTTGTAACTACAATATAATTTTTGTATTTCCATTGCATTCATGATTAATTCAATTAGAAAGTCCATAACATTCTATGTAAATAGCAGACCTATAATCACAAGTTGCTACTCTGAGTCACTTATACCCATGCCCCAATCATGTAACTGTTATTGTTTGGATCAAGTTCGACATGTCTCTCAGCACATGGCTTAGATTGAAGTGTGAGAGAGGATGACCTGATTGTGTACTGTCTCTGTGTGAGGCCAGGAATATTACCATAATCCCCAACACACAGATGCACACACACACCTGTCTGGCACGTCTCAGCGGCTTGTCTGGGGAAACTGTGTGTTTTTGTGTGAAACACAAGGGGTCATTTTATCTTCCATTGACCTACAGAAGCAACATTTCTCTTTGCTGGTTAAACTACATGTGGAGGTGGCAACTCTACTTCCTTCCTCCCCCTCTTTTCCTCCACCTTGTATTCTCTTTCTCCACTTTAGTGGTGCGATATCAGTTTACTGGGTCACCAGATTTCCCAGAGTCATGGAGGGGACACGTCGCTCACCTCTTGGCTTCTTTACCTCTTGAACTGTCAGACATGTCTCCCGGTACATCAAACGAATGCCAGCTGTCATTCTCACCTCCCACTTATTAGAAAGGGAAACCCAAAAGCCTATACCTGTAGTATGGGGGAAGTAAAAAGGAGAGTAATGAAGGAAAGCTGATAGGCATCAAGGTGTATTTGTAGAGCAGCTCATCAAAGTTTAATGATTGAGTAATTGGTTTGTAACTGTAACACTTACTAGGCCATCAATAATGACCATGCAGGTTTGGATAGAGTTACCGAGCCAGGATCAGAGGGGGTTGTGGTAGGGTTACAGAGACAGTATCAGCTGAATGGGAGTGCAGTTATGTTGGACAAATATTTATACAGTGTCGCGTTACTGGAACACTCTAACTAGGGGAGACAAGAATAGGCAGGGTGATTGAGAAGTCAAATACACATGTACTACCTTTCTATCTTATCTGCAGATCTACAGGACGGATCGTTGACGGACCAAAGTGCAGGAAATACCTATAAGAAATATGAGCTTAAAAATTGGACGAATCTTATTTAATTTCGATGCTAACAGGGTATATATTGTTTATGTAACAATATTAAGGTTATTGGTGGGTATTCAAAAATGTTAAGCAATGTTTTGGAACATCTTATCAGGGACGATGCCATCTAATGTGTCAAATCCTTCCAGGCACTGGAGCTTATCCTTAGACTAAAGCCCTAAGAAATGTATTTGTAAAGACGCTGTGCAAGTAAAAGATCGTCATGTAAAGAACGGTATAAATATTTTCACTCAATTTGCAATAGTATAATATCAGTAAGTTACATAAATATATTTTGATATATTTTTCTTACCACCCTGCATCACAGTGCTTAAAATTATTTTTAAATGAATATCAATTTCAACTTTAACTTTTCAACCCAGTCCTCACTATTTGAAAAATGCTCAAAAATGTAAAAGCTAGAACTTTGGACCCTCGAAAAAAATCACAAGACGGATTTTCAAAGTTTATGATTCTTCACATTTAGCCATTCCTCTGTGAAATCTGGTTTGTGTGTGAGTTTTCTCCCCAAGGTTTTCCCAGTGAAACAGAGCTCTCAGGACCTAATAGAAGGAACAAGGCATTTATGGTGCAGCATTCCACGCAGTCACCTCCAATTTCTGTTCTATGCTGTATCACCCCTCTAGACACTAGCAGCATCTAAAACATCAGGCTGCACTGCATTGTAAATATCTACCGCAATTACCTCGTATCCCTGCACACCGTACTGCTACATCATGTATATACTGTAGCCAAGTTACTCATTGTGTATTTATTCCTTGTCTTATTATTTTTTATTGTTTCTCTATTTTCTTTCTCTCCTCATTGTTGGGAAGAGCCCGTAAGTAAGGGGGCTCTGATTCTATACCTGTTATTTACCAACCATGTGACAAAAACATTTTATTTGATTGCCATAAATCCCTTAGATCACACAACTTTAAACATCCTCAAAACACCAATGAGTATCAAACAGTTTATTTTTCCTTCTAGTGAATTATTTGGTTGAGAGAGGTGGTAGATTGTGCTCGAGATTGTGTCTCATTGGATAAAAGTTAAAGCAGCACATGTCTGATGAAAGGGTAGAAAGCTGGGAAATCAAGACATGAGCGGCGATTTAGTTACTCTGATCAGGTGGTGGCGCCATGTGACCCTTTACCCCCCCAGCTTTTCAGAGCCCCCTTGAACCTCCCTGGAGAACCACAGCTGGGACCCCTCCTTGAACCACCTGGCGGGGGTTCCAGAGCATGCCCCTGCCCCAACCGCCTCCCTCCCGGCTCCAAACATACTTTCAGTGCTTGAAACTGTAGCCTAATGTGGAACTTGAAAGAGGACGAGGATTTCTTCCCCTGGCAGCTGCCTGGATCCCGGTAAAGGGATCCAGCAAGAGGATCACCTGAGAGCACTGTGGCACAGAGGCACAGCTAGAGAGAGCTAGCTACTCATGTGTCCTGTCCTGCCTGCTGCCTGCTTCATGCTCACCAGGGCCTGGGGGACTGAAGGATGGGGAACTGAAGGAGAACAAACTAAAACAGATTTTTACTCAATAAACCTAATAATGTACCACTACTGTAACACCACAAATATTGTTTATCTGTTGGTGGTTTGCTGATGAAAAAATGGTGACACATGGAGAATAATGACTAACATAGCTTCCCAAGGAGAAATGACCATAGCAATGACAGGGTGGTAAAAGTACAGCCAGAAATGACTAACACCCACCCCTGTCTCCACTGTAATGTTCATGGCAGATGTCTATATAACACTAAAGAGTATTAGCTTTCACAAAGAGAAAGTGTGTCACATATTCAGGATATTGATCTCATTTCATGAATCCAATATCATGACTCTAATATCTACACACTCTATTAATGTGGCAAAGCCACTTAATTGAGACATGGCTCAATTTAACTGGCTTGCCTAATTGCTTCCTGTGTCAAAGGTCATGGTTTCCAGCCACTCGTGCTGCTGATGCAAAACAGAAGGAGAAACAGAGAAACGGTGTAATGTAATAGTGGTCAGAGAACCACATTGTCACTAGCAGCAATACAGAAATAAGTGAGTCAATAATGGAAGGATATGACATTAAGTCTGTTCACTGGGATCCAGAGAAAGAAAGAAACGCTGCCGGAGAAAGATAATAGCATAGCTCCACTTAAGTGGAAATCTAAACCTGGGGACAACTACTCTAATTTATTTGTCAAGTAATACATTCGCGGTTCTGAAGAAGCCACGTTTTAGTAAAGCTACATGTTTGTTGGTTTTCATCATTTCTCCATCAACCCTTCCTTTTCCTCCCTCCTCCATCTCTCTCTCTCTCTCTCGCTCTTCCTGTGTGATATTGTACTGACTCCCCTCAGCATTGTGATTTAAATCAAATAGAGATGTGATCAGCTGCGATGCGGCAGGCAGGCAGCTGGGCTGCGCCACGTGGGACTTGTCGGAGTCATTAACGAGCGTTGACTAATTGCTCTCCGTTCTGAGGGGAAAATGCACTCTGCTGGGGCCCATTCTCCCTCCCTTCACAGGTTCTCTCTTCAAACAGACCTCTCTCGCTTTTTTCTTTCTGCTCCCTCTCTATTATATTATCATGCTTTCAAGCACTGTACCAGTGAAATGACACATTTTTTCTGATGAGCATAAGCGATATGTTGGGAAAGCCCGCCTTCCCAAGGGTCTTGTCATTAGGAGATGTGTATTATACATGATTAAATGTGTCACATGCTGTTGATGAGATTCCATATGAAAGCTAAAATGGTGCTTATTAAACCAGATGACCAAGGTTGGCCTTCAGGAGCATGTCAGTTAGCTGTGGACAAATACAGTGAAAATGTACATTTCCACACTGCTGTCAGTCAAACATTGGCCCACTGCCCACTGTGTTAATGGCCTCGTCCATATTTAGTTTAAGGATGAATTTAACACACAAAGTCTGACGCAAATCAACGGTGGTTACTGGAGGGGTTCTAGTGTCAATCAAGACGAAAGGGGTCAAATTTAATTTTGAAATGCATTATTTATCCCCGGATGAATAATTTGAAAAAGGATTTTGAGTCATGAATCAGCTCATGAAAAGGCGCTTGTCAACTTGATACACTAGATTTACTTTTCTGTCCTTCGCTCCTCCTGCCACGGCTTCAGCCAGTAGGATGGATTCCCCTCGTCTCCCGTCATTTGTCTGCTTAAGGTCAGGGCCAAACAAGAGCGTCACCATTATTGCTATTGATTCCAGGCAGTTAGGATTGATTTTCTCACTGCTTCAATCTCCCTCCCTAGGCTGCTAAGAGTCAGTCATGGCTTGGCTGGCTGGGTGGGTGGGAGCACTTCAGCCTTGGTGTGGTGGTCTGGCCAATCTGGATGAAACCTGCTTTATCGGCTATATGTTCATCCACCCCAATTCCTCCTGCACCCAAATCATATCAAATCTAATCAAATAGTATTTGTCACATAAGCCGAATACAACAGGTGTGGAACCTACAGTAGAATGCTTATTTACAAGCCCTTAACTAACAATTGAGTTAAACAAGTGTTAAGAAAAGTATTTACTATCATAAACTAACGTTTAAAAAAACAAAAAAACAATGAAAATAGTCCGGGTGACCATTTGATCAGCTTTTCGGGTGTCTTATGACTTGGGTGTAGATGTGTTAAAATGCTTTTTGGACATAGACGTGGCACTCAGGTACCGCCTGTCATGCTGTAACAGAGGTGGCTGGAGTTTTTGGCTATTTTTAGGGCCTTCCTCTGACACCGCCTGGTATAGAGGTCCTGGATGGCATGAAGTTTGGCCCTAGTGATGTATTGGGCCGAACACACAACCCTCTGATGTGTAATCCGGCGCCAACAGAGATGGCCACCTCGCTTCGTGTTCTTAGGAAACTAAACTATAAAGAACTTCATTGGACTCTATGTAAACTGGAAACCACATATTCTGAGGCTGCATTTATTGTAGCTGGGGATTTGAACAAGGCTAATCTGAAAACAAGGCTCCCTAAATTTTATCTGGATCATTGTTACTCTAAATTCCACGATGCATACAAAGCCCTCCCTCGCCCTCCTTTCGGCAAATCTGACCTCGACTCCATTTGGTTGCTCCCAGCCTATAGACAGAAACTTAAACAGGAAACACCCGTGCTCAAGTCTGTTCAACGCTGGTCCGACCAATCTGATTCCACCTCTCAAGATTGCTTTGATCACGTGGACTGGGATATGTTCCGGATAGCATCGGACAACAACATTGATGTATACACCGATTCGGTGAACGAGTTTATTAGCAAGTGCATCGGTGATGTTGTACTCACAACGACAATTAAAACCTTCCCCAACCAGAAACCGTGGATTGATGGCAGCATTTGAGCAAAACTGAAATCGCGAACCATTGCTTTTAATCAGGGCAAGGTGACCGGAAACATGACCGAATACAAACAGTGTAGCTATTCCCTCCGCAAGGCAATCAAACAAGCTAAGTGTCAGTATAGAGACAAAGTAAAGTCACAATTCAAAGGCTCAGACACGAGAGTTATGTGGCAGGGTCTACAGTCAATCACGGACTACAAAAAGAAAACCAGCCCTGTTGTGGACCCCGATGTCTTGCTCCCAGACAAACTTAACAACTTCTTGGCTCGCTTTGAGGACCATACAGTGCCACCGACGCGGCCCGCTACCAAAACCTGCGGAATCTCCTTCAATGCAGCCAACGTGAGTAAAACATTTAAACGTGTTAACCCTCGCAAGGCTACCAGCCCAGACGGCATCCCTAGCCGCTTCCTCAGAGCATGCGCAGACCAGCTGGCTGGTGTGTTTACAGACATATTCAATCAATCCCTATCCTAGTCTGCTGTTCCTGTTCCCAAGAAATCTACGGTAACTGAGCTAAACAACTATCGCCCCGTAGCACTCACTTCCGTCATCATGAAGTGCTTTGAGAGACCAGTCAAGGATCATATCACCTCCACCCTACCTGACACCCTAGACCCACTCCAATTTGCTTACCGCCTCAATAGGTCCACAGACAATGCAATCACATTCACACTGCAGACTGCACACTGCCCTAACCCATCTGAACAAGAGGAATACCTATGTCGGAAAGCTGTTCATCGACTACCCTGGGTCTCGACCCCGCCCTGTGCAACTGGGTCCTGGACTTTCTGACTGGTCCTGGACTTTCTGATCCTCAACCATGGGGCCCTGCAAGGGTGCGTTCTCAGCCCTATCCTGTACTCCGTGTTCACACATGACTGCATGGCCATATACGCCTCCAACTCAATCATCAAGTTTGCAGATGACACTACAGTGGTAGGCTTAATTACCAACAGCGAAGAGACCGCCTACAGGGAGGAGGTGAGGGCCCTCAGAGTATGATGTCAGGAAAATAACCTCACACTCAATGTCAACAAAACAAAGGAGATGATCATGGACATCAGGTAACAGCAGAGGGAGCAGCCCCCTATCCACATCGACGGGACAGTAGTTGAGAAGGTGGAAAGTTTTAAGTTCCTCAGCGCACACATCACGGACAAACTGAAATGGTCTACCCACACAGACAGCATGGGGAAGAAGACGCAACAGCGCCTCTTCAACCTCAGGAGGCTGAAGAAATTTGGCTTGTCACCAAAAATGCTCACAAACCTTTACGGATGCACAATCGAGAGCATCCTGTTGGGCTGTATCACCGCCTGGAACGGCAACTGCTCTGCCCACAACCGTAAGGCTTTCCAGAGGGGAGTGAGGTCTGCACAACACATCACCAGGGGCAAACTACCTGCCCTCCAGGACACCTACACCACCCAATGTCACAGGAAAGCCAAAAAGATCATCAAGGACAACAACCACCCGAGCCACTGCCTGTTCACCACGCTATCATCCAGAAGGCGAGGTCAGTACAGGTGCATCATAACTGGGACCGAGAGAACTGAAAAACAGCTTCTATCTCAAGGCCATCAGACTGTTAAACAGCCATCACTAACATTGAGTGGCTGCTGCCAACATACTGACTCAAATCTCTAGCCACTTTAATCATCTAGAATTGGATGAAATAAATGTATCTAGTCTCTTTAAACTATGCCACTTTATTTTTACATACCCTACATTACTCATCTCATATGTATATACTGTACTCTATACCATCTACTGCATCTTGCCTATGCAGTAGATATATCGCTCATCCATATATTTATATGTACATATTCTTATTCATTCCTTTACACTTGTGTATTTAAGGTTGTTGTTGTGAAATTGTTAGAATACTTGTTCGATTTTACTGCATGGTCAGAACTAGAACTACACTCACATTAACATCTGCTAACCATGTGTATGTGACCAATAAAAATGTGATTTGATTTGATTTGCGTTGCTGTCGGAGCCTGAGCAGTTGCCATACCAGACGGTGATGCAACCAGACGGTGATGCTCTCGATGGTGCAGCTGTAGAACGTTTTGAGAGTCTGAGGACCTATGCCAAATCTTTTGAGTCTCCTGAGGGGGAATAGGTGTTTTCGTGCCCTCTTCATGACTGTCTTGGTGTGTTTGGACCCTGAAAGGTTTTTGGTGATGTGGACCCAAGGAACTTGAAGCTCTCAACCTGCTCCACTACCGCCCCTTCGATGAGAATGGGGGCGTGCTCTGCCCTCCTTTTCCTGTAGTCCACGATCATCTCAATTGATCTTGATCACGTTGAGGGAGAGGTTGTTATACTGGCACCACACGGCCAGGTCGCTGACCTCCTCCCTATAGGCTGTTTCATTGCTGTCGGTGATCAGGCCAATTGACTGTTATGTCATTGGCAAACTTAATGATGGTTTTGGAGTCATGGGTGAACAGGGGGTACAGGAGGAGACTGAGCATGCACCCCTGAGTGTCCCCGTGTGAAGGATCAGCGCAGCAGATATGTTGTTACCTACCCTTACCACCTGGGGGCGGCCTGTCAGGAAGCCCAGGATCCAGTTGCAGAGGGAGGTGTTCAATCCCAGGGTCCTTAGCTTAGTGATGAGCTTTGAGGGCACAATGTTGTTGAATTCTGAGCTGTAGTCAATAAATAGCATTCTCACATGGGTGTTCCTTTTGTCCAGGTGGGAAAGGGTAGTTTGTAGTGCAATAGAGATTGCGTCATCTGTCAATCTGTTGGGACGGTATGCAAATTGGAGTGGATCAAGGGTTTCTGGGATATTGGTGTTGATGTGAGCCATGACTAGCCTTTCAAAGCACTTCATGGCTACAGACGTAAGGGCTACGGGTCAGTAGTCATTCAGGCAAGTTACCTTGGTGTTCTTGGGCACAGTGACTATGGTGGTCTGCTTGAAACATGTTGGTGTTACAGACTCGGTCAGGGAGAGGTTGAAAATGTCAGTGAAGACACTTGCCTGTTAGTCAGCGCATGCTTGGAGTACACGTCCTTGTAATCCATGTGGCCCTGCGGCCTTGTGAATGTTAACCTGTTTAAAGTTCTTACTAATGTCGGCTATGGAGAGCATGATCACACAGTTGTCCGGAACTGCTGGTGCTCTCATGCATTCTTCAGTGTTGCTTACCTCACGGCACTAATAGAAGTAATTTAGCTTATCTGGTAGGCTCGTGGCTGTGCTTCCCAGTCCATTCTGGGGATAGTCCCTCTCTGCTATGGAGATGTTCACACAGCAGCCGGCTGGATCAATTCACAACAGTTATGATAGAGAAGGTCTGTGATACAAGATGTGGTAAAATCTATCTGTGGGAGTTCTGCCAAAATTAGGCTTATAAAAAAAACAATTCTATCAAGACAAAACCTGCAGAAGAAACACACATGAACCTAGAAATACCATCCAAAACAAAACTGAGTGAGTAATGTTCAGTCTGAACCTACTTTCTGAAGACAAAAATTAAAAGATATTAATCTCTAGGTAAATTTGTTATATAAAGCTTATTAAATAAGGCTACTAGGCTACCAAGCTGCTAGGAAAGAATCTGACTGAAATTAGCTCTGAATGTGAAGTAAGAGCTGTTAAAACTCAATGGCAGGAGAGTTTCACAGTCCCCCCAACCACCCAAATGCAGAGGCCTTTGAAGCCCCCTCCATCTGTGCGGAGAATATATACTCCTCAGAATCCCCAAAATACAACAGCCACAGGACAACATTGTTTGGACGTCATAAAAGGACCATTCAATGAAAATATACAGCTAGTTAACAAACTCCTTTTTCATGTGAAAAAGAGGGACAAAGACTTGTTAGCCACATTAGCTAGCTAGTTGGGATTTTCTACAAGGAATCTGCCTCCCGAAAAAAGCTTCTCCCAAGTGGGTGTGACACCTACTCCCATTGCCTGCTGCACAGCTGCTTTGATTCCACCTGGCGATCTGTTCACCATCTGCTATGGCCTGTCTCCTCCTGTCTGATATAGGTACCCCCGCCACACTCCCAACTTTCTCCCAAGCTTTCGCTCGCCTCCGTCACGTATGGACTGCTGGGGCGAGTCACCCTGAACTAACAATGGCTAGCTCCAAGATGTTATATTTTTCTATTGTGCTTTATGCTATTTGCCTCATGACTCCTGCATGCTTTGTTGACTATGAACGTGTTTACCCAACCGTGGGACAGTCTATGTTTGGTCCCACACTCGGGACTCTCTATTGACTCTCTATTGACTCTCTAAAGGGACTCTCTTCTTGCCCTTTGTGCTGTTGTCTGTGCCCAATAATGTCTGTACCATGTTGTGCTGCTGCCATGTTGTGTTGCTACCATGTTGTTGTCATGTTGTGTTGCTAGCATGTTGTGTTTTCATGTGTTGCTGCCATGCTATGTTCTTGTCATAGGTCTCTCTTTATGTAGTGTTGTTGTGTCTCTCTTGTCGTGATGTGTGTTTTGTCCTATATGTTTTATGTATTTTTAATCTTTAATCACAGCCTCCATCCCCGCAGGAGGCCTTTTGCCTTCTGGTAGGCTGTCATTGTAAATAAGAATTTGTTCTTAACTGACTTGACTAGTTAAATAAAGGACTCACCTACTCATTCCAGGGTTGTTCTTTATTTTGACTATTTTCTACATTGTAGAATAATAGTTAAGACATCAAAACTATGAAATAACACATATGGAATCATGTAGTAACCAAAAAAGTGTTAAATAAATCAAAATATATTTTAGATTTTAGATTCTTCGAAGGATCCACCCTTTGCCTTGATGACAGCTTTGATTTGTTCAATTAACACTTTTTTGGTTACTACATGATTCAATTTGTTATTTCATAATTTTGATGTCTTCACTATTATTCTACAATGTAGAAAATAGCAAAAAAGAATAAAAAACCCTGGTATGAGTAGGTGTATTCAAACTTTTGACTGGTACTGTATATATATATTTTAAAATATGTTTTCCTTTATTATTTTCCCCTAACCCTACCACCCTCCCCAAATTGGAGTAAACTAATGGACAACAACACCTAGGCTTCTGCTTTCGTGTTATACATACTATGTATGTATGTACATTCTACGGACACAGTATATTTTACAATAGGTATCTTTTGTTTGTTTTTAATCCCATCCTTCAACTACCTTCAACCCCTCTGATCTATCTCTGAACACGACCCAGTTTTGATTTCTATTTGCCATATGTTTAACTGTGCTGTTTCACAAAAGTTGTGAATATATATACATTTGACTGACACAGTATATTTGACATTAGTTATTTTGTTGTTTTTAGTCCTACCCTTCAGCTCCACTCAACCTTTCCAATCTCTGTCCATCGTCTAGTTTGGATACACAAAAGTTGTGAACCTTTCAATTCTCATAGTTTCTACAGATTGTAAATTAAAGATGTATTTTTTTGCTAAAAGTATTATTATATTATTAATAGATTGACTATGACTTTTCAAATCACCCAGCAGTGCTATTTTCAGAGTTAGCTCCAGTTAAATGTTGCAATTCTTCAGCCATTCCTGAACCTGCGAACAAAAACAAGGTACATATGTACAGTACCAAAACAAATGATCTAAGGTTTCTGTCTCTCTGCAGGAAAATCTGCAGAGCTAGGATGGTTGTATCCGCAATATATATAACATTCTATTGGTTGCAAGAATTTTGAATAATAATTTATATTTGAGTCTGATGTTGAATTGACATCTGTGCCTAGTGGGTTGAGTTTTACATTTCAGCACCCTAGTATTAATTCTGGTTAAACAGTATGAGGAGAATAGGACTATACATGAGACATCCATTCAATTTTCAAGGCCTACTGGGAGTGTTTTCCTGTCTCATCAGTAACTGAAACTACCCAAGCCAATTTTGAATTTACCTCAGTGCAATTATTTGGTTTTCTGATACTTTTCAACAAATCCATGTTCTTAGAGCATACTAATTACAGGAATATTATAATTGCTAACCCCGTGCAGGATTCAATGAGATTTTTTTTAAATAAAAAAAATAAAAAATAAAACCCCTCGATGGAATAGTAAGCCTAAAACAAGGCAGTATGAACAACTGCCAATTTTGGTCCACATTTTGTTAGGCCTGCATTTGATTCAATTTTGTTCATTTCTTCAGTTTGAGTAGAATGACAGCCTACAAGCTGCAAAGTTGTAGTCGGTCAATGTCATTTCAGCAAGTCACCCACCATCTCAGATTGTTCTGCAAAGGACATGTTCTGATCTATTAATTAAACACAAGAGACCAGCAAAATGGATATAAGAGTGTGACGGTATAGTGGGAAGAGTGGCATCTAGTTGTCAAAACCTGGTACTTTCACATTATGGAAAATTAAGTCACTTAAATTACAAATCTCTCTGAATAGGAGGAAAAAAATCTCCAGATTCACAGGGAAAACATTACATAGTATGGAGAAGCAATACTCCAAGCCACAGCTTCAATACTATTTGTCAAACATAGAGAATTGATACTGTATACTGTTAGGGTGTGTTAGACATGGGGTGTGGGGGGTCCGTGGGTGGCTTTTGAATAGTTTTAGGGGATGCCTCATGTCTTACTCATTGGTAGGAAGAAGTTTGGTCCAAATCGGATGTTGGGTACTATATGATCTGAATCCTATAAATAAAAATTTCAATTTGGGTGCAATCAATTAGCTTAATTTCTCAGAGATCAAATTATATTTTAACAAAAGAATGTTGCAGGAATGATAATTGTATCTGTTATTATAACTACAGAAACAATTTCAGAACAATTTCTTTCTTGTGCTTTTTGAGGTAGAACAACATTTCTGTCCTTCATGCTGGCACAAAACAACAAACATTTCAGTCCAAATACTTAAGAAATCAAATCTTCCTAGAGCCGCCGACGCCGTCTGTCTCTCCTCCGCTCCGCTGGTCATTTTGTTCATGTCCAGAAAAGGCCCGCGCTTCACGATGACCAACTTATTTGGCCCAGACCTAAAATAGACAAAAAGAGACATGGTGAATTTATCCCAAATGTGTTCCTTACAGAAGCTGCCTTCAGTGTGCCCAATGCACAGTTCCATTTGATTGTGAAATGTGGAATATTGCATATAGAATGCTTTGTGAAAGCAAAACTAAGCACTATGCTGGCAGTGTGAACTTTTATTTCTCTGTTTATCTTCTATTCTGTTTTTCTTACTTTTTCTTTTCCATCCAGCCACCCCCCACACCCTCTCTCTTCAGCTGACCAAAGAGAGTTGAAGGAAATTCCCAAGCTGTTGACTTCAGATAGATCAAAGAACATTAAGGTGTTTTCTCTCTGCCTGTGTGGTTCACATAGCCTTTTCAACTGTGAAAGAGTGCAATTGGACAATCAAACCAAACACATTTGGAGATAATTATACTAGCGGTCATGTAGAATGCCTCCACAGGCAGAACGGCTGGCTTTAGTGTTTAAAATGGGTTTGTTGAAAGCTTTCAGTCAATCCCTTTCATTAGTTTGGGCCTTGAACAGTACACAAAGTGATATTACTCACAGTACCTCATTATGACAGAGCTACAAAGTTTGTTTCTCATTCAACTCAGCATAAATCACTCAGTACAAGCCCAAATCCAAAACAGAACACCAACAAAGTTGGAGTTCCTGTCTAAAGTTGTTCCTTCTGTTTGGAAGGTAAACTAAGATAAAAAGCTGGGTCTACTTGAGGTAAATACACCAATTTTGTGTAACACCGCTTAAGCTGAGAGACTGAGAAACTGGCACTAAAACTGGCACTATTTCCAGTGTGGCAACTGGCTTGATTGTCAGAGCACTGAAGTACTGGTATGAAAATCCAGGCTTCTTTAGTCAGAGTTCCAAAACACAGTTTTCACAATGAATCACAATGTTATCACAATGTATTATCTGAAACTTTTAAAAATCTTAATGCAGTGGAGACTCAACACTCAAGTGGGAGTTCTAAATGATTGAAGCTTGGTCAAGGCGGCTCATTTCATTCCTCTCGATAAGCTCCCTTCTGCTAAGGAGACGGCTCAGATCATTATCGAGAATGTTTTCCATCCTTCCGTCAGTCTCTCGTCCGGCTTTCATCCCCAGTCTAACGGTCAAGCCGAACGGGCCAATCAGACTGTTGGTCGCATTTTACGCAGTCTGTACAGTACAGTATCTCTCCCTAACACATTGTAGACAGACAGAGCTTTTTCCTATGTCTCCTGGTGCTAATTTCTCAGGCCGCAGCACAGGCCATGTCCTAGGGCAGTGATGCATGTGGAATGATGCAGCCTGCGCTAGCGTGATCCTGGGCCTCAAGTATGAGAGACACGGTAACAGTGCGGGCTCCTCCCTGACTCAGAGCAGGTCCACACGGTGGGCTGTCACAGCCCATCATCATCACACACTCCTCTGATCAATACTACCCAGCCCCCTGACACTGCTGCCTGCCTGTGGGCACACTTTCCACACCAGACAGAGGGAGAGAGAGAGAGAGGGGGGGGGGGGTTATTGAGACAGGGAGAAAGAGAGAGAGGTAGAGAGAAAGAGGTAGAGAGAAAATTAGTTCATTGACTATAATTGCCTTTGAAGTAAGGGACCTAACATTAAGTAGCCCTATATTATGCTTTTACAGGTCCTTGGTATTATGCTTTTACAGGTCCTTGATATTATTTGCCAAAGCACAGCCCCCACACCACTAGAGGGATATCTTCAACCACCAACTTACCATCCTGAGACAAGGCCGAGTATAGCCCACAAAGATCTCCGCCACGGCACAACCCAAGCGGGGGCGCCAATCCAGACAAGTGACGCACCCCTCCTAGGGATGGCATGAAAGAGTTCCAGTAAGCCAGTGTAATAGAGTTAGAGGCAGAGAATCCCAGTGGAAAGAGGGGAACCGGCCAAGCAGAGACAGCAAGGGAGGTTCTTTGCTCCAGAACCTTTCCGTTCACCTTCACACTCCTGGGCCAGACTACACTCAATCATATGACCCACTGAAGAGATGAGTCTTCAGTAAAGACTTAAAGGTTGAGACCGAGTTTGCGTCTCTCACATGGGTAGGCAGACCATTCCATAAAAATGGAGCTCTATAGGAGAAAGCCCTGCCTCCAGCTGTTTGCTTATAAATTCTAGGGACAATTAGGAGGCTTGCGTCTTGTGACCGTAGCGTATGTGTAGGTATGTACAGCAGGACAAAATCAGAGAGATAGGTAGGAGCAAGCCCATGTAATGCTTTGTAGGTTAGCAGTAAAAACCTTGAAATCAGCCCTTGCCTTGACAGGAAGCCAGTGTAGGGAGGCTAGCACTGGAGTAATATGATCAAATATTTTGGTTCTAGTCAGGATTCTAGCAGCCGTAGTTAGCACTAACTGAAGTTTATTTAGTGCTTTATCCGGGTAGCCGGAAAGTAGAGCATTGCAGTAGTCTAAGCTAGAAGTAACAAAAGCATGGATTAATTTTTCTGCATAATTTTTGGACAGAAAGTTTCTGATTCTTGCAATGTTACGTAGATGGAAAAAAAGCTGTCCTTGAAACAGTCTTGATATGTTCGTCAAAAGAGAGATGAGGGTCCAGAGTAACGCCGAGGTCCTTCACAGTTTTATTTGAGACGACTGTACAACCATTAAGAGTAATTGTCAGATTCAACAGACGATCTCTTTGTTTCTTGGGACCTTCTTGGGACCAAGCATCTCTGTTTTGTCCGAGTTTAAAAGTAGAACGTTTGCAGCCATCCACTTCCTTATGTCTGAAACACAGGCTTCTGGCGAGGGCAATTTTGGGGCTTCACCATGTTTCATTGAAATGTACAGCTGTGTGTCATCCGCATAGCAGTGAAAGTTAACATTATGTTTTGGAATGACATACCCAAGAGGTAAAATATATAGTGAAAACAATAGTGGTCCTAAAACGGAACCTTGAGGAACACCGAAATTTACAGTTGATTTGTCAGAGGACAAACCATTCACAGAGACAAACTGATATCTTTCCAACAGATAAGATCCAAACCAGGCCAGAACTTGTCCGTGTAGACCAATTTGGGTTTCCAAGCTCTCCAAAAGAATGTGGTGATCGATGGTATCAAAAGCAGCACTAAGGTCTAGGAGCACGAGGACAGATGCAGAGTCTCGGTCTGATGCCATTAAAAGGTAATTTACCACCTTCACAAGTGCAGTCTCAGTGTTATGATGGGGTCTAAAACCAGACTGAAGCATTTCGTATACATTGTTTATCTTCAGGAAGGCAGTGAGTTGCTGCGCAACATCCTTTTAAATTTTTTTGAGAGGAATGAAAGATTCGATATAGGCCGATAGTTTTTATATTTTCTGGGTCAAGGTTTGGCTTTTTCAAGAGAGGCTTTATTACTGCCACTTTTAGTGAGTTTGGTACACATCCGGTGGATAGGGAGTCGTTTATTATGTTCAACATAGGAGGGCCAAGCACAGGAAGCAGCTCTTTCAGTAGTTTAGTTGGAATAGGGTCCAGTATGCAGCTTGAAGTTTTAGAGGCCATGATTATTTTCATCATTGTGTCAAGAGATATAGTACTAAAACACTTGATCCTAGGTCCTGGCAGAGTTGTGCAGACTCAGGACAACTGAGCTTTGAAGAAATACACAGATTTAAAGAGGAGTCCGTAATTTGCTTTCTAATAATCATGATCTCAAAGAAGTTCATGAATTTATTACTGCTGAAGTGAAAGCCATCCTCACTTGGGGAATGCTGATTTTTATTTAGCTTTGTGACAGTATAAAAAATTAATTTTGGTTTGTTCTTATTTTCCTCAATTAAGTTGGAAAAATAGGATGATTGAGCAGCAGTAAGGGCTCTTCGATACTACACGGTACTGTCTTTCCAAACTAGTCGGAAGACTTCCAGTTTGGTGTGGCGCCATTTCCGTTCCAATTTTCTGGAAGCTTGCTTCAGAGCTCGGGTATTTTCTGTATACCAGGGAGCTAGTTTCTTATGAGAAATGTTTTTAGTTTTTAGGGGTGCAACTGCATCTAGGGTATTGCGCAAGGTCAAATTGAGTTCCTCAGTTAGGTGGTTAACTGATTTTTGTCCTCTGACGTCTTTGGGTAGGCAAAGGGAGTCTGGAAGGGCATCAAGGAATCTTTGTGTTGTCTGTGAATTTATAGCACAACTTTTGATGCTCCTTGGTTGGGGTCTGAGCAGATTATTTGTTGTAATTGCAAACATAATAAAATGGTGGTCCGATAGTCCAGGATTATGAGGAAAAACATTAAGATCCACAACATTTATTCCATGCGACAAAACTAGGTCCAGAGTATGACTGTGACAGTGAGTAGGTCCAGAGACATCTTGGACAAAACCCACTGAGTCGATGATGGCTCTGAAAGCCTTTTGGAGTGGGTCTGTGGACTTTTCCATGTGAATATTAAAGTCACCAAAAATTTGAATATTATCTGCTATGACTACAAGGTCCGATAGGAATTCAGGGAACTCAATGGGGAACGCTGTATATGGCCCAGGAGGCCTGTAAACAGTAGCTATAAAAAGTGATTGAGTATGCTGCATAGATTTCATGACTAGAAGCTCAAAAGACGAAAACCTAAATTGAAATTTGCTATCGTAAATGTTAGCAACACCTCTGCCTTTGCAGGATGCATTGGGGATATGGTCACTAGTGTAACCAGGAGGTGAGGCCTCATTTAACACAGTAAATTCATCAGGCTTAAGCCATGTTTCAGTCAGGCAAGTCAGGCCAATCACATCAAGATTATGATCAATGATTAGTTCATTGACTATAATTGCCTTTGAAGTAAGGGACCTAACATTAAGTAGCCCTATAATATGCTTTTGCAGGTCCTTGGTGTGATGCTTTTACAGGTCCTTGGTATTATGCTTTTGCAGGTCATTGGTGTGATGCTTTTACAGGTCCTTGGTATTATGCTTTTGCAGGTCCTTGGTATTATGCTTTTACAGGTCCTTGGTATTATGCTTTTACAGGTCCTTGGTATTATGCTTTTACAGGTCCTTGGTATTATGCTTTTACAGGTCCTTGGTAATTATGCTTTTGCAGGTCCTTGGTATTATGCTTTTACAGGTCCTTGGTATTATGCTTTTACAGGTCCTCGGTATTATGCTTTTACAGGTCCTTGGTATTATGCTTTTACAGGTCCTTGGCAGGATGCTTTTATAGGTCGTTCAGTATTATGCTTTTGTAACAGTATAGCTTCCGTCCCTCTCCTCGGCCCTACCTGGTGTCGATCCAGGGACCCTCTGCACACATCAACAACAGCCACCATTGAAACATAGTTACCCATCGCTCCACAAAAGCCACGTCCCTTGCAGAGCAAGATGCTTTCAAGGTCTCAGAGTGATGCGTTTTGTAACAGTATAGCTTCCCGCTAACTAGCTAGCCATTTCACATCGGTTACACTTTTACAGGTCCTTGGTATTATGCTTTTACAGGTCTTTGGCATGATGCTTTTACAGGTCCTTGGTATTATGCTTTTACAGGTCCTTGGTATTATGCTTTTGCAGGTCCTTGGTGTGATCAACAGATCCTTGCCACCATTGAAATTATGCTTTTACCCATCGCTTTTACAGGTCCTTGGTATTATGCTTTTACAGGTCCTTGCATGATGCAAGGTCCTTGGTATTATGCTTTTAAGGTCCTTGGTATTGTGCTTTTACAGGTCCTTGGTATTAGAGTCCTTGATTATGCTTTTACAGGTCCTTGGTATTGAAACGCTATTATGCTTTTGCACCACCTTGGTATTACTAGCTAGCCATTTCACATCCTTGGTATTATGCTTTTACAGGTCCTTGGTATTATGCTTTTACAGGTCTTTGGCATGATGCTTTTACAGGTCCTTGGTATTATGCTTTTACAGGTCCTTGGTATTATGCTTTTGCAGGTCCTTGGTATTATGCTTTTACAGGTCCTTGGTATTGTGCTTTTGCAGGTCCTTGGTATTATGCTTTTACAGGTCCTTGGTATTATGCTTTTACAGGTCCTTGGTATTATGCTTTTACAGGTCCTTGGTATTATGCTTTTGCATGTCCTTGGTATTATACTTTTGCAGGTCCTTGGTATTATGCTTTTACAGGTCCTTGGTATTATGCTTTTGCATGTCCTTGGTATTATACTTTTGCAGGTCCTTGGTATTATGCTTTTACAGGTCCTTGGTATTATGCTTTTGCATGTCCTTGGTATTATACTTTTACAGGTCCTTGGTATTATGCTTTTGCATGTCCTTGGTATTATACTTTTGCAGGTCCTTGGTATTATGCTTTTACAGGTCCTTGGTATTATGCTTTTGCAGGTCCTTGGTATTATGCTTTTACAGGTCCTTGGTATTATGCTTTTGCAGGTCCTTGGTATTATGCTTTTACAGGTCCTTACATTTACATTACATTTAAGTCATTTAGCAGACGCTCTTATCCAGAGCGACTTACAAATTGGTGAATTCATCTTCTGACATCCAGTGGAACAGCCACTTTACAATAGTGCATCTAAATCATTAAGGGGGTGATTATATCCTAGGTATTCCTTGAAGAGGTGGGGTTTCAGGTGTCTCCGGAAGGTGGTGATTGACTCCGCTGTCCTGGCGTAGGGAGTTTGTTCCACCATTGGGGGCCAGAGCAGCGAACAGTTTTGACAGGTCCTTGAGAAGGATTACTTAACCTATCCTAGGTATTATGCTTTTACAGGTCCTTGGTATTATGCTTTTACAGGTCCTTGGTATTATGCTTTTACAGGTCCTTGGTATTATGCTTTTACAGGTCCTTGGTATTATGCTTTTACAGGTCCTTGGTATTATGCTTTTACATGTATTTTTTCCTCCAATTATGGTATTGTGGCTTCTATGACAAAAACACATGTATACACCAGCAATTACCACTCAGTTTAATTTCAGCGCTACTGTATGTAGTAATATGGCATGACTACATTCAGTATGAGTTGACATTTTCCTGGCCACTTACCTGAGATAAAATCTGCTGAAATTCAAACAGTTAATTTCAGCATAATGCTGACCAAAGCTTTTACATGATGTTCACACTGTATAATGTAGTCAAGAGCAGAGCAACATTTTCCTCTTTGTTCGTGGCACTGTTGCCCAAGTTAAGCTTCACGGTCGTTGCCTTGTTTTGTTGGCGACATTCATTTCAAATAAAAAGAAATGTACGCTCATAACGCTGCGCTTTGGTCCAGGCATTTCCAGGAAGAGGATTGTGACATTATTAGTCACTTCACTCCACATTAGTTTAGCAGTCACTTCACATTAGAGAAAGATTTTCTTGATGAAATGAAGTTGTGATGGTGTAAATGTAGACTATACACTTGCAGCAATAATTCTTGAGTCCCCTTAAGATGTCTCACTTGGATAATATGGGGTGTTTCCAAAGGATGTGTTCACATTTTGCTGAGCTGAGGAAACAGAACGAAAGTTAGCAAATTTCACTGAAACCAACATCTGTTTTATAAGAAAAAGAATGCGTGCACCTTGACTACTGTACAGTTTGACAAGCGGCAACTAATCACATGACCTTTTCTTGGCCTTCACTTGAGGTAAGTTTTAGTTGAACATTGGCAGAACATGTTCCATAGCATAGCCCTCTCACTTTTACATAAAAAAGCAATTCTATTGTATAAAACTGTATAAAATCCCTTGACAGATAATAGCACTAGACACATTCCCCACAGCATTGGTCTGAGCAAAGTCTTCACTGGCCTCTAAAAAACATTGAGGCTGTTGCAACAGGCACCCTGCATCCGAGAGGCCCGTGTCAGTCCCATTTGAAAAATCAATACTCTAAAGTCCCTGAGGACAAACATCCTGCCAAACCCCTGTCAGAAAGAAACTGTATTTATGTGCTAGAATATATTCAGCTTTATAATTGTTTTCTTCTCTGTCTTGAGCTTGGTTGATAGGCCAAATGTCTCGGCCAATACAAGTAAAAGCATGGATCATAGTGCAGGTTTTACACCTCCTGTCTGTTAAGTGCTTACTTGAAAAACAGCCTTCTTATAGCTAGGGTTTATTGAAATCACAAAGCAATATAATACCACAGTGGATTTATAAATCTTGCCCGAAAGTAAATGGCCTACAGTGATTGACAGAGATTTGGCACATCTGGGCTCACAATTTACCTAGAGTACAGTGCATATATACAGTGCGTTCGGAAAGTGTTCAGAACCCTTGACTTATTCCACATTTTGTTACGTTACAGCCTTATTCTAAAATGGATTGAATAAAAAAAACTTGTCAAATTACACACAATATCCCATAGTGACAAAGCAAAAAAATATAAGTATTCAGACCCTTTGCTATGAAACGCGAAATTGAGCTCAGGTGCATCCTATTTTCATTGATCATCCTTGAGATGTTTCTACAACTTTACTGGAGTCCACCTGTGGTAAAAATCAATTGATTGGACATGATTTGGAAAGGCACACGCCTGTCTGTATAAAGGCCCCATAGATGACAGTGCATGTCAGAGCAAAAACCAAGCCATGAAGTCGAAGGAATTGTCCGTAGAGCTCCGAGACAGGATTGTGTCATGGCACAGATCTGTGGAATGATACCAAAACATTTCTGCAGCATTGAAGATCCACAAGAACACAGTTTCCTCCATTATTCTTAAATGGAAGAAGTTTGGAACCACCAAGACACTTCCTAGAGCTAGCCATCCGGCCAAACTGAACAATCGGGGGAGAAGGGCCTTGTTCAGGGAGGTGACCACGAACCCTTTGGTCACTTTAACAGAGCTCTAGAGTTCCTCTGTGGAGATGAGATAACCTTACAGAAGCACAACCATCTTTGCAACACTCCACCAATCAGGCCTTTATGGTAGAGTGGCCAGACGGAAGCCACTCCTCAGTAAAAGGCACATGACAGCTTGCTTGGAGTTTTCCAAAAGGCACCTAAAGGACCCTCAAACCATGAGAAACAAGATTGTCTGGTCTGATGAAACCAGGAAGGTTCAACTTCCAACAGGACAACAACCCTAAGCACACAAGTCTCTGAATGTCCTTGAGTGGCTCAGCCAGGGCCCGGACCCGAAAATTGCTGTGCAGTGACACTCCCCATCCAACCTGACAGAGTTTGAGAGGATCTACAGAGAAGAATGGGAGAAACCCCCCAAATACAGGTGTGCCAAGCTTGTAGCGTCATATCCAAGAAGAGGCTGTACTCGCTGCCAAAGGTGCTTCAACAAAGTACTGAGTAAAGGGTCTGAATACTTCTGCAAATGTGATTTTTTTTAAAGTTTTACGTTTAATACATTTGCTTTGACATTATGGGGTATTGTGTGTAGATTGATGAGGAAAAAAACTATATTTAATCCATTTTTAGAATAAAGCAGTAACGCAACAAGATGTGGAAAAAGTCAAGGGTTCTGAATTATTTTCGAATGCCCTGTATATGTGTAGTATATTCACGTCTTACCAGAAACCAACAAACTTGTCTGACATGTAATGAATTCCCAGGTAATGTCTGCTCCATCACACTCACAGATAGACACGCTCTCCATGTATTAATCAACACATATCAACTGAAAAGGCTATATTCTAGCCAAACCACCCATGAAACTATCCTTACCCACCAGATACAAACACAAATCCCCTCAAACACATTTTTTGTTGATATTCTTTCATGCATGTCTTAGATCGTAAAAAACCACGCTGACCACAGAGAGCAGCACAGACAGAACCCATGTGGATGTTTAGGTAGAAGGGGTCCATGATGGTCTGCTATTGAAGGACAAACAGGATAGAGAGGTCAGTCAGTCAGGGGTCAGCAGAACACCCCCTCCACTCTCTCTCAATTCAATTCAAGGGGCTTTATTGGCCTGGGAAACATATGTTAACATTAACAAAGCAAGTGAAGTAGATAATATGCAAAAGTGAAATAAACAATAAAATTGAACAGTAAACATTACACTCACAGAAGTTCCAAAATAATAAAGACATTACAAATGTCATATGTATATATACAGTGTTGTAACGATGTGCAAATGGTTAAAGTACAAAAGGGAAAATAAATAAACATACATATGGGTTGCATTTACAATGGTGTTTGTTCTTCACTGGTTGCCCTTTTCTTGTGGCAACAGATCACAAATATTGCTGCTGTGATGGCACACTGTGGTATTTCACCCAGAAGATATAGGACTTAATCAAAATCAGGGTTGTTTTCGAACTCTTTTGTGGATCTGTGTAATCTGAGGGAAATACGTGTCTCTAATATGGTCATACATTTGGCAGGAGGTTAGGAAGTGCAGCTCAGTTTCCACCTCATTTTGTGGGCAGTGTGCACAAACTGTAGTTTGTCTTCTCTTGAGAGCCAGGTCTGCCTATGACGGCCTCTCTCAATAGCAAGGCTATGATCACTGAGTCTGTACAAAGTCAAAGCTTTCCTTATGTTTGGGTCAGTTACAGTGGTCAGGTATTCTGCCACTGTGTACTCTCTGTTTAGGGCCAAATAGCATTCAAGTTTGCTCTGTTACTTTGTTAATCCTTTCCAATGTGGCAAGTAAATATATTTTTGTTTTCTCATGATTTGGTTGGGTCTAATTGTGTTGCTGTCCTGGGGCTCTGTGGGGTCTGCTTGTGTTTGCGAAGAGAGCCCCTGGACCAGCTTGCTTAGGGGAGTCTCTCTCTCTCTCTCTCTTTGTAGTCTACTGCCTTTTCTAAAGAATAGACTGTCCCCTGTTGCAGATCAATCTGTTAAGGCCTCCCCATTCTCAGAATGAGGAAATCCTGGCTTTCTTAAACTCAAAAGAGAGCTTTGCACGACCAAATTCCCCAACAGGACTTTCTCATGCCATGGGTACCGTCCTGGACAATGCCACAGCTAGGAGAGGTTTATGCTCTGTTTGCTTATGTTGTTTTTAACTTTAACACCACAGTCTGGCTTTCACAAGTCAACATTCAACCCCAGGATGTCATACTAATGGACGCCATAACTGTTCAGTTGACCACACACTCTGATTTGATATGTGTCAAAAAAAGAAAAACAAATCTACAAGACATTGTTTTATCATTCCTCTGGAGACTTGCCACATCTCCAAGCTGCAGAAAAAAACACATTTTTTTTATTCAGCAGCAAACCATCAAGTTGGAAAAGCACTCAAAACGGCGCAGAACATACCCTGTGTAATATTTCAATCCACAAATTACTCAATTAACTAAATCGCCTTGTCTTGGCGTGAGAAGGGAGGGAAGTTGTGAATGCAGTATCACTGGTAGAGCATCAGTTTGGCTGTGACTACAGTACCCTGATAGAGCATCAGTCACACACACACACACACACACACACACACACACACACACACACACACACACACACACACACACACACACAACACACACAATCCTCCGAAGAGTGCAACACATGCAACAAACAAAGACAGTAACCCACAACCTAAATGTGGGAAAAATGGCTGCCTAAGTATGATCCCCAATCAGAGACAACCATAGACAGCTCCCTCTGATTGGGAACCACAGCTAAAAACAAAGAAACAGAAAACATAGAATGCCAACCCAAATCACACCCTGACCTAACCAAATAGAGAAATAAAAAGGCTCTAAGGTCAGGGCGTGACAGTACCCCCCCCCCAAAGGTGTGGACTCCGGCCGCAAAACCTGACTCTATAGGGGAGGGTCCGGGTGGGCATCTCTCCTCGGTGGCGGGTCCGGTTCGGGACGTAGCCCCCGCTCTGCACACTGATCCCTGTGCTTCCGTGGAACCGGACCGTGGATCATCGCTGGAGACTCCGGACCGTGGATCATCGCCGGAGACTCCGGACCGTGGATCATCGCCGGAAACTCCGGACCGTGGATCATCGCCGGGGGAACCGAACCGTGGATCATCGCCAGAGGCTCTGGACTGGGAACCCCTACTGGAGGCTCTGGACTGGGAACCCCTCCTGGAGGCTCCGGACTGCGGACTGTCGCTGGAGACCCGGGCTGCGGACCGTTGCTGGAATCTCCGGACTGGGGACCGTCGCTGGAGGCTCCGGACAGGGGATCGTCGCTGGAGGCACCTGACAGGGGATCGTCGCTGCAGGCTCCGGACTGGGAACCGTCGCTATAGGCTCCGGACTGGGGACCGTCGCTGCAGGACTGTCGACCGCGCCGTCGACTGGGGACCGTCGCGGGAGGCTCCGGACTGGGGAGATGCACTGGAAACCTGGTGCGTGGAGCAGGCACCGGATACACTGGGCCGTGGAGGCGCACTGGAGGTCTCGAGCGCAGAGTTGGCACAACCCGTCCTGGCTCGATGCTTAGTTTCGCCTGGCAAATGCAGGGTGCCGTCACAGGACGCACTTGGCTGTGAAGGCGCACCGGAAACACAGTGCGCAGAGCCGGCGCATGATATCCTTGGCCGAAGAGACGCACCGGACACCAGGAGCGCTGAGACGGCACAATCCGTCCTGGCTGAATGCCCACTCTAGCACGGCAAATGCGAGGAGCTGTCACAGGGCGCACCGGACTGTGAATGCGCACTAGAGACACAGTCCGCATCACCTCATAACACGTGGCCTGACAAGTCACACTCTCCCTACGGTAAACATGGGGAATTGGCTCAGGTCTAAACCCTGACTCCGTCAATCTCCCCGTGTTCCACCCCCCAATTTTTATTTGGATCTGCCTCTCGGGCTTCCGTCGTTGCCGTGACTCCTGGTCTCGTTGTCCTTCCTCCCTCGCAGCTTCCACCTGTTCCCATGGGAGGCGATCCCATCCGGCCAGGATCTCCTTACACGTCCAGGATCCTTTGCCGTCCAGGATGTCCTCCCATGTCCACTCCTCCTGGCCACGCTGCTTGGTCCGTTTTTCGTGGTATCTTCTGTTACGTCTGTAGTTAGTGGTAGAATGACCGGACCAAGGTGCAGGGTGGTAGGCGTACATTTTCTTTATTAAATGTTCCACCAAAAAAACACTAAAAAACACAACGAACGTAAAGCTTCGGAGTGCAACACGTGCAACAAACAAAGACAAGATCCCACAACCTAAATGGGGGAAGAAGGGCTGCCTAAGTATGATCCCTAATCAGAGACAACGATAGACAGTTAATTCCCAGATGATTCTGAAATCCCATAATGTGACGGCCAATGACAAATGATTCACCAACTAAGCGATACATCATACTGCAGAAGGAGCAGCAGCACTGTGGACCAAAGGAGACTATGAAACCCCAATTGTGCATCTGCCAAAGTCAATATTGCAAATGGTAACTTGGATCAGTTAAGTCAAACAACTTTACAAATGCCCAGGACTGAGTTTGGGAAACCCTGTCTTATACTACCATAAAGCTTAACTTTAATTTCTTTAAAAAGTTGTATATTTGGTCATTTTTTTCTTCGCTCGACAAATATGTCTTCTTTTTCTCTTCATTTTGGTACACTGTAGTGACTTGAAAAATAGATTTCTCTCGAGGTCATGCCAACCTCATGCTTGTATAACCCAGAGAAATGTTTTCCATTTTCAAAAAGCTTAATCATCCCAGTTATGGACCCATATGCTGTACTAGAGTTCTTCTGTTGATCCAGCAATGTTATCTGTAATTAGTAATTCCATGGCCATGTTAAAATAGCATCCGCTGCTATGGCAGCAGAGTCTGAGTGTGTTACGTCTGTCGTTAGTGGTAGAATGACCGGACCAAGGTGCAGCGTGGTAGGCGTACATTTTTTAAATTAAATGTTCGACCAAAAAAAAACAATAAACAACACAATGAACGAAAAGCTTCGGAGTGCAACACATGCAACAAACAAAGACAAGGATCCCACAACCTAAATGGGGGAAGAAGGGCTGCCTAAGTATGATCCCCAATCAGAGACAACGATAGACAGCTGCCTCTGATTGGGAACCACACTCGGCCAAAATCAAAGAAACAGAAAACATAGAATGCCCACCCAAATCACACTCTGACCTAACCAAATAGAGAAATAACAGGCTCTCTAAGATCAGGGCGTGACCGAGTGGTTCAACCAGGAACACTGAACATTTCAGTACAAGCAGCAAATACAGAAGTTTTACTTGGAATATGGAAATACTAGGAAAATACCACCAACGCTAAAATGTAAAACTGTATTACTTTCATACCTTAGTATTTCCTCTGTAACAAGCTAATAGGTACATGCAACTCCACTCAAAGATTGGTTGATTTTATTCAGCAGCAAACCATCAAGTTGGAAAAGCACTCAAAAGGGACCATATTGCAGAACATACCCTGTGTAATATTTCAACCCAGAAATTACGCAATTAACTAAATCGCCTTGTCTTGGCCTGAGAAGGGAGGGAAGGATGGCTTGGCTGTGAATGCATTATCACTGGTAGAGTATCAGTTTGGCTGTGACTACAGTACCCTGATAGAGCATCAGTTCACCAACACATCTACATCTCACGCACGCACGCACGCACGAACGCACACACGCACGCGCGCACACACACACACACACACACACACACACACACACACACACACACACACACACACACACAGTCCTGTTAATTCCCAGATGATTCTGAAATCCCATAATGTGACGGCCAATGACAAATGATTCGCCAACTAAGCGATACATCATACTGCAGAAGGAGCAGCAGCACTGTGGACCAAAGGAGACTATGAAACCCCAATTGTGCATCTGCCAAAGTCAATATTGCAAATGGTAACTTGAATTAGTTAAGTCAAACAACTTCACAAATGCCCAGGACCGAGTTTGGGAAACCCTGTCTTATACTACCACAAAGTTTAACTTGAATTTCTTTAAAAAGTTGTATAGTTGGTCATTTGTTTTCTTCACTCGACAAATATGTCTTCTTTCTTCTCTTCATTTTGGTACACCGTAGTGACTTGAAAAATAGATTTCTCTCGAGGTCATGCCAACCTCATGCTTGTATAACCCAGAGAAATGTTTTCCATTTTCAAAAAGCTTAATCATCCCAGTTATGGACCCATATGCTGTACTAGAGTTCTTCTGTTGATCCAGCAATGTTATCTGTAATTAGTAATTCCATGGCCATGTTAAAATAGCATCCGCTGCTATGGCAGCAGAGTCTGAGTGTGTTACGGCTGTTGTTAGTGGTAGAATGACCTGACCAAGGTGCAGCGCGGTAGGCGTACATTTTTTAAATTAAATGTTCCACCAAAAAAAACAATAAACAACACAATGAACGAAAAGCTTCGGAGTGCAACACATGCAACAAACATAGACAAGATCCCACAACCTAAATGGGGGAAGAAGGGCTGCCTAAGTATGATCCCCAATCAGAGACAACCATAGACAGCTGCCTCTGATTGGGATCCACACTCGGCCAAAATCAAAGAAACAGAAAACATAGAATGCCCACCCAAATCACACCCTGACCTAACCAAATAGAGAAATAACAGGCTCTCTAAGGTCAGGGCGTGACCGAGTGGTTCATCCAGGAACACTGAACATTTCAGTACTAGCAGCAAATACAGAAGTTTTACTTGGAATATGGAAATACTAGGAAAATACCACCAACACTTAAATGTAAAACTGTATTACTTTCATACCTGAGTATTTCCTCTGTAACAAGCTAATAGGTACATGCAACTCCACTCAAAGATTGGTTGATTTCATTCAGCAGCAAACCATCAAATTGGAAAAGCACTCAAAACGGCACAGAACATACCCTGTGTAATATTTCAATCCACAAATTACGCAATTAACTAAATCGCCTTGTCTTGGCCTGAGAAGGGAGGGAAGGATGGCTTGGCTGTGAATGCATTATCACTGGTAGAGTATCAGTTTGGCTGTGACTACAGTACCCTGATAGAGCATCAGTTCACCAACACATCTACATCTCACACACACACACACACACACACACACACACACACACACACACACACACACACACACACACACACACACACACACACACACACACACACACACAAACACGCACGCACGCACGCACACACACACACACGCACGCACACACTCACACACACAATCACACGTCCTGTTAATTTCCAGATGATTCTGAAATCCCATAATGTGACGGCCAATGACAAATGATTCGCCAACTAAGCGATACATCATACTGCAGAAGGAGCAGCAGCACTGTGGACCAAAGGAGACTATGAAACCCCAATTGTGCATCTGCCAAAGTCAATATTGCAAATGGTAACTTGGATTAGTTAAGTCAAACAACTTCACAAATGCCCAGGACCGAGTTTGGGAAACCCTGTCTTATACTACCACAAAGTTTAACTTGAATTTCTTTAAAAAGTTGTATAGTTGGTCATTTTTTTCTTCACTCGATAAATATGTCTTCTTTCTTCTCTTCATTTTGGTACTCTGTCGTGACTTGAAAAATAGATTTCTCTTGAGGTCATGCCAACCTCATGCTTGTATAACCCAGAGAAATGTTTTCCATTTTCAAAAAGCTTAATCATCCCAGTAATGGACCCATATGCTGTACTAGAGTTCTTCTGTTGATCCAGCAATGTTATCTGAAATTAGTAAATCCATGGCCATGTTAAAATAGCATCCGCTGCTATGGCAGCAGAGTCTGAGTGTGTTACGTCTGTCGTTAGTGGTAGAATGACCGGACCAAGGTGCAGCGTAGTAGGCGTACATTTTCTTTATTAAATGTTCCACCAAAATAGAACAACACAATGAACGTAAAGCTTCGGTGTGCAACACAGGCAACAAACAAAACAAGATCCCACAACCTAAATGTGGGAAAAAGGGCTGCCTAAGTATGATCCCCAATCAACCATAGACAGCTGCTTCTGATTGGGAACCACACTCACACCCACACTCACAAAATCAAAGAAACAGAAAACATAGAATGCCCACACAAATCACACCCTGACCTAACCAAATAGAGAAATAAAAACGCTCTAAGGTCAGGGCGTGACAGTACCCCCCCCCCCCACCCCCAAAGGTGCGGACTCCGGCCGCAAAACCTGACTCTATAGGGGAGGGTCTTTGTGGGCATCTCTCCTTGGTGGCGGCTCCGGTTCGGGACGTAGCCCCCGCTCCGCACGCTGATCCCTCCGCTTCCGTGGAACCGGACCGTAGTTCGTCGCCGGAGACTCCGGACCGCGGATCAGTGCCGGAGGAACCGAACTGCGGATCATCGCCGGTGGAACGTGACCGTGGATCATCGCGGGAGGCTCTGGACTGGGAACCCCTGCTGGAGGCTCCGGACTGCGGACCGCCGCTGGAGGCTCCGGACTGAGGACTGTCGCTGGAGATTCCGGACTGCGGAATGTCGCTTGATGACTCCTGGTCTCGTTGCCGTGCCTCCCTCGCTGCTTCCACCTGTTCCCACGGGAGGCGATCCCTTCCGGCCAGGATCTCCTCCCACGTCCAGGATCCTTTGCCGTCCAGAATGTCCTCCCGTGTCCACTCCTCCTGGCCACGCTGCTTGGTCCGTTTTTGGTGGGATTTTCTGTTACGTCTGTCGTTAGTGGTAGAATGACCGGACCAATGTGCAGCGTGGTAGGCGTACATTTTCTTTATTAAATATTCCACCAAAAAAACAATAAACAACACAACGAACGTAAAGCTTCAGAGTGCAACACATGCAAAAAACAAAGATCCCACAACCTAAATGTGGGAAAAAGGGCTGCCTAAGTATGATCCCCAATCAGAGACAACGATAGATTGGAACCACACTCGGCCAAAATCAAAGAAACAGAAAACATAGAATGCCCACCCAAATCAAACCCTGACCTAACCAAATAGAGAAATAAAAAGGCTCTCTAAGGTCAGTACTAGCAGCAAATACAGAAGTTTTACTTTGGAATTTGAAAATACTAGGAAAATACCACCAACGCTTAAATGTAAGACTGTATTACTTTCATCCCATAGTATTTCCTCTGTAATAAGCTAATAGGTACATGCAACTCCACTCAAAGCTTGGTTGATTTCAAACCAAATATTTCATAGGGCAAATAAACATTCTGCACAATATCACAATGGACACTAACAGAGCAAGAAATAAAACATTCCTAGAATAATGTAAGAAAATGTGCGTGATAGCCTCTAAATGTATATACCCTGTGGCCTCCTATGAGTGATGTGCATAAACACTTCCATACATGACCCCACCCACTTCCTCACCTTCAGTCTGACCTGGAGGTCGTGACCTCTTCACACTAGCTCTTGGTAAATATTTCCTTCCTGACTCAGCCGAGGCAAACATTGAGCTGGGGTGGGACCAAACTGTTAGTGATGCCCAATGGCTGAGTCAGAGAGCGAGAGAAAGAGAGAGAGAGAGAGACACACACACAGAAAGAGACAGAGAGAGACAGAGACAGAGAGAGGAAATAGCCTGACTGGGGAAAAGCGATCCAGGCTCGGCGCTCAAGGGCAGGGTTGGACTCCCTTGCATGTCTGTCACAGGATAGGCAGCAGGGGATGTGAGGGTCCGTTCTAGGCCCTCCCGTCCTGCTTTGATTAAAGCCTCTGGGCCGCAGGGGAACCTGACCAGCATTCAGGGGCCCCGCAGGACACACACCACATGTGCAACGAGGGAGGGGAGCATTTGGGGGGGGGGGGGACATTTGAGACTGTTTAAACAATTCACTGAAAAATATCAGTCACTGAGGACCCTGCGGGAGACACTGTTGGTTTGTTCCTTCGCTGCAAAGGCATTTGTCTCCCCATGAGGCCCTTAATACAGTTAACAGGAAATAAATGAGCAGTGATTAAACTGGGGGAAAAAAGAGAGGGTCATTTATATTTCCCACAATTCCAAATCAGAGGTAAACTACCTTGCTCTGCTCGGTGCGTTTAAACACTTGTGTGTCATAGGCGTTTAAGTTGATTGCCTCTAATAACCCACTGGCTGACACTGTGACCTCTGACCTGTATGTGACTGCATGGCAGCTGTGTGGAGCTGTGTCCAGCAGACATGCGCGTGTAAAACCCAGATGGTCAGATGTAATAAACATGGCAGGCGTTTTGGCGCACATTAAGGGCATGGTGCTGGTGTTTTATTTCATCATCGCCTCGGGCATGAATGTGCTCACCCAGACTCTCTTGTCTTCTTTACGAGGGCTGTGGGAAGAAACAGTCTGTTTTCGTCTTGTTTGTAATTGTTTATTTTTTTGCAATGTGGAGAGGCAAAGGGGAGACGAAGGAGGAGATGGGGCAAGGGGTCAGCTGGGCTCATCCAGCGGCCGGATGTTTGAGGAAGACAACATGGCGGGCCTTGTTACAGAGCTTGGCCTGCTCCGTTCCACCAGTGAGGCAGAGGCTGAGGCTGCAGAGATGTGAAGAAACCACATCTGTTTTCACTCAAAACAATCAGGGCTTCGGCTCTGCAGGCAGCTAGGGCTTGTTATTAAAGGCTTTTGGGGGCCTGTTGAGGGATGGCCGGGACGAGCTGATTTATTCCCTCTTTGCTGAGTGGACACGGATTGAGTGTTATGTATACGGACATGGAATTTCAATCAGTCAACCCTGCCAGGACACCTACCCAGAAGGACTGCTAAATCCACCCTGTCTTCAACTACATGACGGAACTGGGCTTTACATTCCTCATTATCAACTAGGTTTCCATCTTTCACATTGCTCTGAATTGTCCAGAGATATCTGGTCTCTCATCTGTAAAACTCAATTCATAGTTGTCCGGAGGCCCATTATTACATATTTAACAACCTCATTTAATTGTCTGTTGTTGAGTCGCGGACATATTTCACATTAGACTGTGCGGTATCGCAGCTTTGAACTCTTATAGGACGCTTTAACCAGCACTGTGGTGATATTTAGAAACTGGCGGATTAGAGCAAAAGCTGAGCAAGCCTAATTTCAATTGTCCACTTCGATTCATGATATAGTTTTTTAGGTCAGGTCAGACTTGATGAGTAATTCATATTCCACGCTATGGGACTGATGGAGGTTGGTGGAACTCTTAAAGAAAACATTGACTACTTCACTGGAGGGCCCATCTTCTTCTCCTCCTCCTTCTCCTCCCACTGCCTTCGCAGGCTTTTAAATCATTTGGGTAGAACCCTCTGGAAGCTGAATAATTAACTGTAGTTTGATGGAGACGCCATCCAGCTGGTGTACCATTAGTGGACTCACTCTACATCTCTCTATTGCCAGGCAGGAGGAAGGAATGTAGTGGTGGTTGGGGGGTGGGGGAGGATCGTTCTGTCCTCACTCTGCCCACTTCAATTAAATCAACTCTGGGCTTTGACTCCATCAGAGAAGCAGACAAGGCAGCGTCTGGTCCTATGCTGCAGACAAACACCCGTCCACCAGAGCACGTGTCAGGCTGCCTGTCCATCCTCAACGTCAGAGACAGAGAAGGAGGGAATTGGATACATGTGTGTCCTGCAGCCTGCTTGTCCTTGATGATATGAGCTTCTTCCAACCTACTTGGACATCATTTCGGTCCACTGAAAAACGGAGGTCGTGACTCCGCTCAGGCATCTTCCTATGCCTGCTACTTTAGGTTAAGCCAAATAAATGCATTTCCATGTTGTTTGGCTGGGACAAGGACCTCCTCCTGGTCCAGATGGTTGGCTGTTGCTATGCAATTCTAGCTGCAGGGCTATCTGTCTGTCTGGTTCCGTCTGTCTGGGTCTGGGTGGCTGGGTGGGTCTGTCTGTCTGGGTCTGGGTGGCTGGGTGGGTCTGTCTGTCTGGCTGGTTCTGGGTGGCTGGGTGAGTCTGTCTGGCTAGGTCTGGGTGGCTGGGTGGGTCTGTCTGTCTGGGTGGCTGGGTGGTCTGTCTGTCTGGCTGTGTCTGGGTGGCTGGGTGGGTCTGTCTGGCTGGGTCTGGTTCTGGGTGGCTGGGTGTGTCTGTCTGTCTGGGTTTGGGTCGGACGTTGAGAAAGTTTTGCTCCTCTAAGCTCCTCTGACAGAGAGGGGGCAATGAGACGAATGGACTGATCAAACCCAGCTAGACTGTGACTAACATCTACTTTCCTATGCATCACAGCAAAATAGGATTGGATTTTCTTCAGAGGGATTTTTCGCCCATCAATGCCTACTCTCCCTGTGCAATTATAAAAAAATACTGGACCTTGAGTCCTGAGCATCAGCATACAATATGAAGCAGGTAATGAAGAATTAGCGAGTAGCTATCTTCCACAGCCAGATTCACTGCCACAATTCTACCAGCAACAGTAAATTGAACCCTTTCTTAAAGCTAGGAAGGTCATACTACCTCAGCATGTCTAGAGGCCGTTAGGTCACCTTCAGGTTACCCTCTCAGGACATCTCTGAGGCCTGTCTCATGTCTTGTCTCAGCAGAGGCCACGTCACCATGTGCCCTATGTGACAGACAGGGACAGGCAGGTACAGCCTTACCTTGTGATGCCATGCAGCCAGCCTCATCCATTACATCAACACCTTCACTTGGCCATGTCATGCCTCTTAGAGAAGATGAATGTCTGGCTCCCAAGGACAGGCTGGTAATGGCACCCCAGCCCAAACTGCCTAAAGATAAGACATGAAGGCCTCCATTATGGCTGTCAGGTTAGATCTGCACGCCATCAAAATGTTCACACATAGCAGACTGAGAAACAGGTAGACTAGTAGAGAGAGAGCAGGTTATACTGTATCTGTATGCTGCCTGGTGCAATGGGAGTGAATAGTTAGAACTTACAGATGTTGGTTCTTAATTCGACCCCTTTATAGATTACATGCAGGCTATAGTGCGTCTCGTGTTGATTCTTATGTGAATTATAATAAATTGACATATTTGTAGGGGGAAGATGTATTTCTCGTTAGGTAAAATTTTTCGATCAACTGTGGTATTATACTATGCTAAAGGCAAGCAATAGGCAGAATAAATGAATGTATTTCTCAGTGCCTGTGTCGTTCAGCGGTTATAGCCACTGACCCCTGGCCCACTGCCCTTCGACTCTCGGATGACTGTCTATTATTTACGCATTAATTCGCATTAGGTTCATTCAGTATGGTGACAGGGTTAAAAATAGAAACAACTCAAAGGCCACAGTGTAGGATTCATTCCAAGTGGTTAAGTTTAGGGCTATGGTTTGGGGAAGGCAACAACAAACAAAAAATGACGCCCTATGTATCGTCCGTATTTTTTGTATTCTTAGTGCTCGCTAGAGCATTGTGAACTGCCGTAGTGCAGTGGTCTAAGCAGCATCCTGTTTTTGCACCTGGTGCAGGGCGACATACGGACTAACCTGAGCCTACACTAAGCACACAAGGTAATTGCATTTTTTTTGTTTTCAAGAAGTAAATTGAATAGTCTGATATTTGACATGTCAAAGAAACATTTATAAGTTCAATGAAATCATCCAAGGATAGGCTCAAATGCATAAACATCTTCACAGCTTCAATCCACACCAAAGACCAGAACTATGTTAAATATACAATGTGGACGAGCATCCATACTGGAGGAAAGGTGATCGTTCTACAGTTGGCCTACATCTGTCAATCAACTGATGGCCCAAATCAACTTATCAACTCAGCCAGAGACACACAATCTGTAGCCTATCATGGGTTTTCACACATCTCGTTCTGTTACAATGAAGAGGCTAACGACACTAAATTATTGCTAGCTGATGTCTCATTAAACCATCAATATGCACTAAATTCACCTGCATAGCTGATCTCAATTGCAACCATTATTGGTCACCTCATTACCGCTCCCTAAAAGGTGTTACCTTAGTCGTGCTCGCAAAATATTTCAAGATATGTTCGCCCTCTAGTTGGTATTGTAATCTGAACAATTTATTCCTTTTTGAACAGACTATGGGCAATTGAGCTATTTGACAAGCATTCCGTAGAATAGAAATAAAGTATTTAATTGTTTACCATGGCAAACCTACTGTAAAGTTCTGCTTTTCTTTTCTTAGTCAACCTGGCGTTCTTTTTCTTTGTGTTCTTGAACGCAGCCCTGTTTCTTTGTGTTCTTGAACGTAGCCCTGTTTCTTTGTGTTCTTGAACGTAGCCCTGTTTCTTTGTGTTCTGGAACGTAGCCCTGTCTTTCATTTTTGTTCATTGATTTCACCTGTATTCGTGTCTCACCTGGGCTCATCAGCTCCCTATTTAGTCCAGTTCATTCTGTTTGTTTTTGACTACCTACCTGTGTTTGACCATTGTCTGCCTGGGATCACGATTCCTGCCTTCTGCAAAGGCTTAATAAACATTTGCCGCGCTCTGCCACCTACTGTGGCAATTTACCCAACACTTTGTAGGAATGGAAACTAATGTTGGTGTAGCATATTGGTACTATTCTATTCGTTTCCTAGTTATGTTATCCAAAAACGTCCGGTATGGCCATTTCTTATCGAGATCGGGGTAAAATATCCCTGGACTCTCCATATTTGAAATGTGTAAATAAATCAAGGGGATTGAGTTATTTGTGCCTGGGAGGAGTGGGCCAGAAGTGAACACACTCTGACACAGTAGGACTATATGTGCTACCCTAACCGTCAGACCGTCCCAGGCCACAATTAAACTACTACATTTTTATCTTAGCATACCCTTGACACTTGTATGTTGTAGTCTAGTGGTAACCAATATCTATCTTGTGTTATTAAGCTAAAACGACAGTTGTTGATGTGTACGGCTGTATTTCAAATACATTTGAATGTTGCAGTAATAGGATCTAGGCCTAGCATTTGAGCAAATGAGAGAGAATATTATTTTGATAGCAAGTCCTGATCCCAATGACTCGATTACCCCCACATGGAGAGAAAGAGAACTGCTCTTTTTCAGGGACTCATGAAGCTCATATGAATATCCTGATGCAGCAGGAAAATTCTCTGCGACAAAAGAGGGATCAAGTTAAGATCCAGCATCTGTATGTTGCCTCATGGTAAGGAGGGTATTCTTAGGTGTGGTTGATACAGGTGGTGCATGCTTATAACTCAGAGTGGAAGCAGGGCACTACTCCTCAGTCCCAGATAGAGAGGTCAGTTCATATTTTCACTGGGACCAACCACTAACATTTTCTAAGGCTCTCTGACTCAGCTTCTGACTCGCTCTGACTTCAGACGATGTACCCTTTAGCCTAGGTATTCAACAGTGTCTGCATCCTGTGTAATCATTACCTACTATTATACTTAAAAGCTGAGTGATTTCCTGTTTGTTATAACCATTAAAGATAAGAGCAGGGATATATATAGTTAGTAAATATAACCAATGTACCAGACAGTTGGACGATAAATGGCTCAGTACCTTTGTGGGAGGAAGAACTAATTATCCAATACAGCATCTACGGTCTACAATGTATGTAAATTGTAAAGTGTTTTGTCTGTAATGTCTTTTTCGCTATATGTGTTGGACCCACAGGAGGTTGGTGGCACCTTAATTGGGGAGGACGGGCTTGTGGTAATGGCTGGAGCTGAATAGGTGGAATGCCATTCCATTTGCGCCGTTCCATATATTATGACAAGCCTTCTTCCCCTCAGCAGCCTCCACTGGTAGGATGTTAGTAAGACTAGCTGTCGCCATCGGCGACGGCTAATGGGGATCCTAATAAAAAAATGTTTGTCAGTTAGGACTTTTTAGAAGAGAACCTGAACAACGCCAAGTCTGATTTCCCTCCTAATGTAAAAATGAAACATCTACGACTCTTCCTTTTCTATCCGACATTTTCCCATAATTTTACTCTCAACAACATTTGTTTGATCTAGTTTCCTCTATATCAGAGACACCTTCTTTTATATGCTTTTATCCATTTAGGAGTTGCAGTCCTATCGCTCATCAAGCGCTCAGAAACACCCGGAACCTTGAAACAGCGATGACTTTTGTGAAATATGTAATCCATTAAAAACATATACAATTATTCATCGCTTTAGGATGCAATGTGATATGTATTTAGAGCTAAAAGAACTTTAACCTTTTTGGGAAAGGAGGCAGCATTTTCACTTTTGGATAAATAGCGTGCCCAGAGTGAACCGCTTCCTACTCTGTCCCAGATGCTAATATGCTAACGCATATTATTATTAGTATTGGATAGAAAACACTCTGAAGTATCTAAAACTGTTTGAATGATGTCTGTGAGTATAAAATAACTTATATGGCCGGCGAAAACCTGAGAAAAATTACAACCAGGAAGTGGGAAATCTGGAAGTGGGAGAGAGAGAGGAGAGAGATGTTGGTCAGGTGTGTTCTGCACAACATTCGACCTGAAGAGCCTGTCAGCAGTCTGATGAAACCTGTGCCAGCTTCACGCATCTGGCCTCCAGTGCGCCTCCCCAGCCCGGAAGTCCTGTGCCAGCTCCCCGCACTCACCCTGAAATGCGTGTCAACAGTCTCGTGCCACCTGTGCCGGCTCCATGCACCAGGCCTCCAGTGCGCCTCCCCAGCCCGGTACATCCTGTCCCGGCTCCCCGCACTCGCCCTGAGGAGCGTAGATCAGTCCGGTGCCACCTGTGCTGGCTCCCCGCACTCACCCTGAGGAGCGTAGATCAGTCCGGTGCCACCTGTGCCGGCTCCACGCACCAGGCCTCCAGTGCGCCTCCCCAGCCCGGTACGTCCAGTGCCAGCTCCCCGCACTCACCCTGAAATGCGTGTCAACAGTCTCGTGCCACCTGTGCCGGCTCCATGCACCAGGCCTCCAGTGCGCCTCCCCAGCCCGGTACATCCTGTCCCGGCTCCCCGCACTCACCCTGAGGAGCGTGCCATCAGTCCGGTGACACCTGTGCCGGCTCCACGCACCAGGCCTCCAGTGCGCCTCCCCAGCCCGGAGCGTCCTGTGCCGGCTCCACGCGCTCGACCTGAGGAGCGTGTCATCAGTCTGGAGCAACCTGCCCCGATGCACAGTCCAGGCACGGCATCCAGTCCCGCTCCAAGGCCGGAGCCTTCATCTGCGCAGGTGCTCAGTCCAGGCACGGCATCCAGTCCCGCTCCATGGCAGGAGTCTTCCTCTGCGCCGGTGCCCAGTCCAGGCATGGTGTCCAGTCCCGCTCCAAGGCCGGAGCCTTCATCTGCGCAGGTGCTCAGTCCAGGCACAACGTCCAGTCCTGCTCCATGGCAGGAGTCTTCCTCTGCGCCGATGCACAGTCCAGGAATGGTGTCCAGTCCCGCTCCAAGGCCGGAGCCTTCATCTGCGCAGGTGCTCAGTCCAGGCATGGCGTCCAGTCCTGCTCCATGGCAGGAGCCTTCCTCTGCGCCAGTTCCCATTCCAGCCACGGCGTCCAGTCCCGCTACATGGCAGGAGCCTTCCTCTGCGCCAGTTCCCATTCCAGGCACGGCGTTCAGGCACGGCGTCCAGTCCCGCTACATGGCAGGAGCCTTCCTCTGCGCCAGTTCCCATTCCAGGCACGGCGTTCAGGCACGGCGTCCAGTCCCGCTACATGGCAGGAGCCTTCCTCTGCGCCAGTTCCCATTCCAGGCATGGCATTCAGGCACGGCGTCCAGTCCCGCTACATGGCAGGAGCCTTCCTCTGCGCCAGTTCCCATTCCAGGCACGGCGTTCAGGCACGGCGTCCAGTCCTGCTCCATGGCAGGAGCCTTCCTCTGCGCCAGTTCCCATTCCAGGCACGGCGTTCAGGCACGGCGTCCAGTCCCGCTACATGGCAGGAGCCTTCCTCTGCGCCAGTTCCCATTCCAGGCACGGCGTTCAGGCACGGCGTCCAGTCCCGCTACATGGCAGGAGCCTTCCTCTGCGCCGGTGCCCAGTCCAGGCACGGCATCCAGTACCGCTCCAAGGCCAGAGCATTCCTCTGCGCCGATGCCCAGTCCAGCCATGGCCGGATCCGTGGTCTGGGCGGGGGCTACGACCCGCTCCAGAACCGCCACCGCCACTAGTCACCCCCCCTACCCTCCCCATTTGGTTTCAGGTTTTACGGCCAGAGTCCGCATCTTTTTTTTTGGGGGGGGGGGGGGGTACTGTCACACCCTGACCATAAAGAGCCCTTGGTTGTCTATGGTGTTGTAGGTCAGGACGTGACTAGGCGTTGTTCTGTCGATTGATTTCTATGTTTGGGATTGAGTATGGTTCCCTATTAGAGGCAGCTGATTATCGTTGTCTCTAATTGGGGATCATACTTAAGGTGTCCCTGTTCCCACCTGCATTTGTGGGATATTGTTTGTGTATGTGCTTGTTGCACTATATTACTTCACGTTTCGTTGCTTGTTTATTGTTTTTGTTGAGAAGTTTCACGTTTAATAAAGATGTGAAACTCCGATCACGCTGTGCCTTGGTCCGGACACCCGGCACCGATGTTCTCTGTCTAGGGGCTCAGTCAGGACATTCCAGTAGTGGAACTAGAAGTCTAGACCTTTCCAGATTAAAATGTAACATCTTCCAAAGTGCTGTGAAACTTTCATTTTCCAACAGGCCCATCACAGTGAGTCTACTGAACATCAACTCTTAATGAAGATACAGTTGTAGGACCTTAATTTGATCCCCCTATTGTTGCAGGAAATGCAAACTTGTACTGTATTCTAGGTACAGAAAGGCTTCTAAAGTTTGTATTTTCCACTAAAATGTCAAACTTCATTTGCCCTAACATGAACCCCTACAAAAAAGACCATTAACTATAATCCACGGAATAATCCACATTTCCTGTTGCTGCAGGACTATTATCCTGCTGTGAGAAACTGGTCAAATTAAGATACTATATCTGTAATGAACTACAAATGGTTCTCCAAATGGTCTCAGCTCATGTCCTTAAATCTCCTCCCCCACATACATGTTTACATCTGTTGATATTATGCAGGCCTAGACAGGGTGTAGTTTCATGTAGATTCTCTCATCTCTCTTTGTCATTTCTGTTTATGTAGGAGTCATTTCTGTTTATGTAGGAGTCATTTCTGTTTATATAGGAGTCATTTCTGTTTATATAGGAGTCATTTCTGTTTATATAGGAGTCATTTCTGTTTATGTAGGAGTCATTTCTGTTTATGTAGGAGTCATTTCTGTTTATATAGGAGTCATTTATGTTTATATAGGAGTCATTTCTGTTTATATAGGAGTCATTTATGTTTATGTAGGAGTCATTTCTGTTTATATAGGAGTCATTTCTGTTTATATAGGAGTCATTTCTGTTTATATAGGAGTCATTTCTGTTTATGTAGGAGTCATTTCTGTTTATATAGGAGTCATTTCTGTTTATGTAGGAGTCATTTCTGTTTATATAGGAGTCATTTCTGTTTATGTAGGAGTCATTTCTGTTTATGTAGGAGTCATTTCTGTTTATGTAGGAGTCATTTCTGTTTATATAGGAGTCATTTCTGTTTATGTAGGAGTCATTTCTGTTTATGCAGGAGTCATTTCTGTTTATGTTTATGTAGGAGTCATTTCTGTTTTCTGTTTAGGAGTCATTTCTGTTTATATAGGAGTCATTTCTGTTTATATAGGAGTCATTTCTGTTTATGTAGGAGTCATTTCTGTTTATATAGGAGTCATTTCTGTTTATATAGGAGTCATTTCTGTTTATGTAGGAGTCATTTCTGTTTATGCAGGAGTCATTTCTGTTTATGCAGGAGTCATTTCTGTTTATGTAGGAGTCATTTCTGTTTATATAGGAGTCATTTCTGTTTATGTAGGAGTCATTTCTGTTTATGTAGGACTCATTTCTGTTTATATAGGAGTCATTTCTGTTTATATAGGAGTCATTTCTGTTTATGTAGGAGTCATTTCTGTTTATGTAGGAGTCATTTCTGTTTATATAGGAGTCATTTCTGTTTATATAGGAGTCATTTATGTTTATATAGGAGTCATTTCTGTTTATATAGGAGTCATTTATGTTTATGTAGGAGTCATTTCTGTTTATATACGAGTCATTTCTGTTTATATAGGAGTCATTTCTGTTTATGTAGGAGTCATTTCTGTTTATATAGGAGTAATTTCTGTTTATATAGGAGTCATTTCTGTTTATATACGAGTCATTTCTGTTTATATAGGAGTCATTTCTGTTTATGTAGGAGTCATTTCAGTTTATATAGGAGTCATTTCTGTTTATATAGGAGTCATTTCTGTTTATGTAGGAGTCATTTCTGTTTATGCAGGAGTCATTTCTGTTTATGTAGGAGTCATTTCTGTTTATGTAGGAGTCATTTCTGTTTATGTAGGAGTCATTTCTGTTTATGTAGGAGTCATTTCTGTTTATGTAGGAGTCATTTCTGTTTATGTAGGACTCATTTCTGTTTATATAGGAGTCATTTCTGTTTATATAGGAGTCATTTCTGTTTATGTAGGAGTCATTTCTGTTTATGTAGGAGTCATTTCTGTTTATGTAGGAGTCATTTCTGTTTATGTAGGAGTCATTTCTGTTTATGTAGGAGTTCAGCATTAAACAATTTCCACGTAATTAATTTTGCACTTTTTATTTTACGTCCAACCGGATACCCGGACCTCAGACTATTTAAAATGTCTTAATCTTAGTCAAGTAGTGTACATCATCTGCGGGTTTTACTGTTTATGTTCAAATCATCCATCAGCCCTTGTTAAAACCTAGTTTGGACTTGGTCAGGCAAAAGAAATTCCATCAATAGCGTAGTTTCCCAGGTTTAGAGAGGGGTGATGTTGGACAAACGCTTGCTTTGTAAAATGGGGTAGAACTTTCACTAATTTAGCTGATTCAATCCCTTATATATTTATGAATAACAGCAATGACAGCATATCTATGACTGGGGGCACTTCCTCTGTGGGACGCTTACCGCCCAAATCTCTTAATCTGTCACCAGTTAGCTGTTTTCCAAACACCCTCCCAGCCATCTCTCTGTGAGTCAGGCAGGACAGGAGCCTCTCTGAAGGCTTAGGCCCACTCCAGCACAAAGCAGAGCAGTGGGGGGGAGAGAGAGAGAGAGAGGACACACCACTACAGTCACAGATAGAGAGACGGAGTAAGAGAAGGAAAACAGGAAATGAAAGAGTAGCTTCTTTGTGAATCTGGTGACTTGCACATTATTTTTTTTAAAGTGCAGAACGCTCCCACAGAAAGTGCCCGTGTAGCGATTCTGATGCTACAGTATGATGTTGGGGAGGAACGGGACCTGGAAAGACGGAATGAGAATTGAGTGAAGCTGAACGAACGGTAATAAAAAAGTGTGAGCAAAGAGGAAGTATAAAAGTTGACAAGAGAGACATATTGACAGTGATACTGAGAGAGAATGAGAAGGGGGAGAGAGGGAGAGAGGGAGAGAGTTGGGCCCCTGACAGGCTTGTGCTAGCTGGCCAGTGCAGCGGACTGAAGCCTGTTTTGCTGAGAGAGAGAGACGCTGCCAAGAAAAACCTCCTTCCTGTCATGGTGCTGCTATGAGGAGCTGAGTGCTCAGGAGAAGAAGAGAGGGTGAGGGATAGATAGAGGGAGAAAAACACCTCAGGAGCTAACAAATCACACAGGTGCCAAATCTCTCCTCGTCTCCTCTTCCACTGTATGTGATCTCACATAAAAATTTATATTTTCAATTTAGCAGACGCTCTTATCCAGAGCGTCTTACAGTAGTGAGTTGATACATTTCTGTACTCTTTCCCGTGCTGCTCCCCTGTGGGAATCAAACCCATTACCCTGGTGTGGCAAGCGCCATGCTCTACCAACTGAGCCACATGTCTGTCATGTGCATGTGTGTAGGTGTGTGTGTGTGACAATGGTGTTTTAAGTTAACTGATTTTGATTGAATAGGGCATGCAGAAACATGGAGCAATAATACAGAATATATACCACAGGAATATATGCAAGGTGTATTTAAGCGCTATTGTGATGCTTTAATAAAAGATACATCAACTGGATTCAAAGTCTCAATGTTTAATTGCCTTGAACAGACCTCTTCCTTTTTTTCTATTCTGCCGACTGTTTATATCTTTATATCTGTTTTCAAAACAGATGAAGAACTATCTCATGGACCGCCGGCCTGTTTGGTCTTTGTTGCTGTGTTTGTTCTGCAGCCTTAATTCTGTAATTTTTCCAGCATGCGCAGGGATCTTCTCACAGGAGGAGGCAAACAGCTGGTGCCAAACAGAGGAGCAGAGCAGATCAAAGAACATAGGAGAGTAATAAGGGGAGAGAGAGAGAGAGAGAGAGAGAGAGAGAGAGAGAGAGAGAGAGAGAGAGAGAGAGAGAGAGAGAGGGAGAGAGGGAGAGAGAAAGGAGCGAAAGAGAGAGAGAGATGTCAGAGAGACATAGATTCCCCCGGGTCCTAAGGAGTACAAGAACACAACAGCACAACAGCGGCTGCCTCCTCAGCCAACCTCCCCTGAAAACACACACACCCTCTTGCTACAGCGATCGACCCATCTGGCTTTGATGAAGTTATTTTGTCATTTATTTTCAACCACCCCCCCCCACCTCATGCAACCCCAACAACCACAGCAAAATACAGGCACAGCCCTCTCTCTAAATGTTTTCTTTTCTGTCCTAAGGATGGAAGTGACATTGGGCCCTCCCTCAGCATAACGAGTGCCCTTGAGGAGATGAAATCACAAGCAGGGTATCAAATCAAATTAAATCAAATGTATGTATAAAGCCCTTTCTACATCAGCAGATGTCACAATGTGCTTATACAGAAACACAGCCTCAAACGCCAAACAGCAAGCAATGCAGATGTAGAAGCAGGGTGGCTAGGAAAAACTCTAGAAAGGCAGGAACCTAGGAAGAACCTAGGAACCAGGCTCTGAGGGGTGATCAGTCCTCTTCTGGCAGTGCAAGGTGGATTATAAGAGTGCATGGCAATTAAGGCCAGATCATTCTTCAGGATGTTCAAAAGTTCATAATTGACCAACGGGGTAAAATAACAATCACAGTGGTTGTAGAGGGTGTAACAGGTCAGCACCTCAGGAGTAAATGTCAGTTGTCGATACAGCAGGTGTGCTAGAGAGAGAGGGGGGAGAGAGAAAGAGAGAGAGAGAAAGAGAGAGAGAGAAAGAGAGAGAGAAAGAGAGAGAGAGAAAGAGAAAGAGAGAGAGAGGGGGGAGAGAGAGAGAGAGAGAGAGAGAGAGAGAGAGAAAGAGAGAGATTGGATAATTAGAAGGAGCATGCAACACCACAGAGCCTGGGTTTATGTCTGCATCCACCTACATGTGCCACAGTCGAGACGCTAACACTAGCTAGCCCGCTGATCTCATCAGTCATGCTGTGAAGTCAGATGAAGGAATGTCTTGTTTCGGTAACGGAGCCGTTTACAATTGGCTTGTGTATTGTGGAGACAGAGCATGTTTCTTTGTATATTTATAATCCTCCTCAAATGTGAAGATGTCATTTTCAATAGTGCCGGCAGAGCAGGGCCCAACCCACTGGGCACACACTGGTTGAATCGACGCCGTGAAATGACGTGGAACCGACGTGGAATAGAGATTGAATTGGTGTCTGTGCCCAGTGGGAAGAATGTAGTCTAAACAGATAAAAGAGCTCTGTCAACAGCATATACAGAAGCTGGAGAGTCTAAACAACACTACAAAGCTGGAACTGCAATGCTGCATGATGATCTCTATAAAGTGAACTCTCTATGTGTACGTGCGTGCATGAGACAGAGTACGCATGTGGATCTTATAGCTGAATTCTACATTCAGAACTGCAATAATTGACCTCTGCTCTGTCCTCTTGCCTCAACTCTTTAGGAAGAAGCTCTCACAGGCAGAAGTTTTGCAACACCTCATCAATTACTCCTCTGACAGAGAGTAGGCATGTAGGAAACACCCTGCCACCCCCCCTTCCCTCAACCAGCAATAGAGCTGGTTCACCACTCAAACTCCCCAAACCCTCTCCCAGAGAAGAACATTAAGGACTAATATGCCTCAGCATCTATTGTATGTGAGTGCAGATTCAACATAGGCACCTGGCACTTATCTCTTCTTGAAAGGGAAACCACTTCTAAATAGGAACAATTTCAATGATATTGAATTTAAGATGTAGAGTGAATGGAGTGGACATCTTTCAATCAATACACAGTGCAATGTATATTGTTTCTTACATTTCCTATGAATAGAGTATTATTTATATTATATGTTATCCTCTCTGTGATGACACGTTGTTGACCCTTTATCTGCAGAATTTTCCAGTGGACTAAAATCTATATATTTTTGTGAAGGATGACATTGGCTCATAGCACTTCAGCCTGGCCTCTGAGACATACGAAACATACTTTACTTATTTCTTAGCACATCCAAGATTATGTATGATACCTACTAATGGTCTAGTTACTTTAGACAGACACGAAAGTAGGGAGATGGGTCAAGGAGGATTCGTGGGCGTCTAGCAACCCAAAGGTTGCGTGTTCGAGTTGCGTCAGGGACAACTGTAGCATTTTAGCTAACCCTTATTTTAAACTTAACCCAATTCACCTAACCCTATATGTAAATTCCCCTAAACTTTGTTGTTTTAGTTCCCCTAACCTTTCACATAAATGATCCTAACTTTTGTCGTTAGTTCACCTGACCAGCAACGTAAATTCTCCCCGTAATTCTCCTTCGTTGTTACTACGCAACAAGAAATCTGGTTTCGGAGAAAGACCTATGATACTATACGTCCTCCAAGATGTATAATAACTGACTTCTTTAAATGTAACCTTTATCTAACTCGGCAATTCAGTTAAGAACAAATTCTTATTCACAATGACGGCCTACACCGGCCAAAGACAGATGACGCTGGGCCAATTGTGTGCCACGCTATGGGACAACCAATCACATCCGGTTGTGATACAGCCTGGAATTGAACCAGGATGTCTGTAGTGACACCTAAAGCACTGAGTTGCAGAGCCTCAGACCCCAGCGCCACGCGTATGCTACTGTAAGACCAGGTAAGACGTATGATACTATATGTTCTTTAATTTGCATGCTATTGTTTGACTGCTATTCCATTCATAATGCAACCTAACATATCATACTAAATGGAGTGTCACAGATTTACGTACAAAATAATTGCTCTGAGACCACGTTAAGCAATTAGACACTTCATACATGAGTGTGTGAGGAGAGAGAGAGATGGAGAGATAGAGAGAGACAGAGATCCTGCCCCCTCTCCCATGCCTTCACATTTGGTATTGATTAGATTGTATATGACTTTTGGGGCAGAATCACTCCTACATTAATCACAGCTCTGGATGAGGGTAATGCCACACACTGTAATGGATCACATTGGTAGAGGGAAAAAGGCAATGGCAAGCACCTCTCAAGGGTCCTACAGACCTCCAGTCATATCAGAAGAGAAAGATAAATGCTTTTATGTAAGCATTTGGATATCATTTCATGTTCATAATAGTTATGAGAAAACGAGTGTTGTAGAGAAAGATCGATGAGTATGACAAAAATCTTCTCTTTTGTTCAAAGTTATTTAAGTGCTTGGCCAACACTTTATACATGGGTGTTTATAAATATTATATAGCATTAAATAGCATTATATAGCATTACATATCATGATATAGCATTATATAGCATTACATATCATTATATAGCATTACATATCATTATATAGCATTACATACCATTATATAGCATTCCATATCATTACATGGCATTACATATCATTATATAGCATTATACAGCATTATATAGCATTACATATCATTACATATCATTATATAGCATTATATAATTGGCGGCAGGGTAGCCTAGTGGTTAGAGTGTTGGACTAGTAATCGAAAGGTTGCAAGTTCACATCCCTGAGCTGACAAGGTACAAATCTGTCATTCTGCACCTGAACAGGCAGTTAACCCACTGTTCCAAGGCTGTCTGGAAATAAGAATTTGTTCAGTAGACTTGCCTAGTTAAATAAAGGTATAAAATATAACATTACAAATGTTTCCAACAAGATGCCTGTCTCACCACAATAAGGGAAAAAGTTATAACAATTTGTAACACTTTGAGAAAAAGAACAGAAGTAAAATGTGCTGTATACTGAACGTATTTCCACTTCTTGCCTGTTATGTGCAAATGAGTCCCTGTCATTAAATTCTGTGTGTGGCGTCTGGACCAGTAGTGGTCGTTGTTGCAAAGCCCAACACACTGCTGCCTGAAAGCAGAGGTGGAAAAAGTACACAATTGTACACAATTGTCAAAAGTAAAGATGCCTTAATAGAAAATGACTCAGGTAAAAGTGACAGTCACCCAGTAAAATAATACTTGTGTAAAAGACTAAAAGTATCTGGATTTAAATTTACTTAAGTATGAAAATGAAATGTAATTGCTAAAATATACTTAAGTATCAAAAGTAAAAGTATACATTTTTTCAAAATAATGAAAAAATCCTTATATTAAGAAAACCAAACGGCACCATTTTCTTGTTTTATTTATTTATTTACGGATAGCCAGGGGCACTCTCCAACACACAGACATAATTTACGAATGAAGCATTTGTGTTTAGCAAGATCAGATCAGAGGAGGTAGGGGTGACCACGGATGTTCTCTTGATAAGTGTGTGAATTGGACCATTTCCTGTCCTGCTAAGCATTCAAAGAGTAACGAGTATTTTGGGGTGTCAGGGAAAATGTATGGAGTAAAAGTAAATTATTTTCTGTAGGAATGTAGTGAAGTAAAAGTAAAAGTTGCCAAAAATATAAATTGTAAAGTAAAGTACAGATACATTATTTTTACTGAAGTACTTTACACCACTGCCTGAAAGGAAGGGTGGCAGGTAGAGGTTGGGGTGGCAGTTGGTCCACCATCCAGAGGGACTGCTGATGGATCCTCAGGGAGCCCTCCACTCTTTGATAACTGGGAGCTTTTGTAGATGTGTTTATTCACGTTGTTTGTTCTAGTTCGACGGTGTGGCATCACAGCTTTCAAATTGGTTTCATCAGGCCCCCATGTCTGCTCTGCCTTTCATTTCCACCAGCTCCATGTTTGATTTGAAGTCATTTTAAATATTTGCGAGAAAGTTCTCTCTCTGTTTTTTTAAAAAGCACTTCATCTTTTATTCTGGGTTGGGTTTTTAGATGTTGGCACTTTGTGGTGCTAATGAGTCTGTTTCCACTGCAAGATCAAACAGAGGAAGGTGAGCCATCGCAGGTAAATCACGCAGAGATCATTATGTTGATTAGACACTGACTGTTTGTGTGTCCCAAGGTTTGGGCAGACAGGTACGTTTGAGAAGGGGGAGATGTGGAGTTAGTGGATCATCTTTAAAAAAATTGATTTAGGCATGTGCAGATAGATAATAATAGTTCAACCATAAGAATACACCATGATAAAAATATATCTGATAAAAATTAAGCGAAGTGTAAATTAATGTACATCTGGCATCCAATGAACACCAACCATTCCTTCAGCCTTTAGAGCAGATCATGTAAAAGTCCTGTTTTACTATAAGAAGACAGCTAGTCACATTCCTGGCCAATGGATAGATGTGAACTTGAGACATGAGGTCAGGGAGAGGCTAGAGCCTCTTAAACTGCTCATTAGTGGAGATAATGGATTCCTATTAGTGCCTTACGCCTGGAAGAAATACCCTGAATCGCTTCTTTAATAACAGGAAGCAGCATATTATAAACTGAAACAACACATGCAGTTTTCTCGGGTGTCATTTCAAAGCTCACTGTACGAGTTATATTTACACCGCGCCAGGAGTCTGTTCACATGGTCAAACACAGCACCAAACTAAGGGAGAATAAAGCAGCCAACTTCAGTTTGTCTTTGTTTACAAAACAGCTAAATATATTTTGTCCTAAAAAAATGAGATAATAAAGGAAAAATCTTGGTTGTCAGAACAGCCCTGTCGTCGCTCATTTATAATTGACAAAAACGGGGATTTCTCTGAGTGTTGGTTACAGGTGATTCCAGTGACTTGCAATTACTGGCCACTTTAATAATGTTTAAATACTGCTTTACTCATCTCATATGTACTGTATATACTGTATTCTATTCTACTGTATTTTCGTCAATGCCACTCTGACATTGCTCAATGTAATATTTATATATATCTTAATTCCATAATTTTACTTTTAGATTTCTGTGTATTGTTGTGAATTGTTTTAGATACTACTGCACTGTTAGATACTACTGCACTGTTGGAGCTAGGAAAACAAGCATTTCGCAAAACCCACAATAACATCTGCTAAATATGTGTATGTTACCAATACAAATTCATTTCATTTCATTCCACGGCAGCGGGAGAGGAAACACTTTTTTTTGTATCTCAGATTGTTCTGGCAATTCTCACATAGAAACTTAATTGTGAGGAAGAATGTTTGACATGCTTTTTACCTTTTTTATATGGTTAATTTTAAGGCGTATTGTGTGGAACAATATACACTACAGATAAATCACATTTCCAGCGTGGGCTCTCTGCTAATTCTGAAGTAGAATGTTATGAGCACCACCAACACAAATCAAATCAATTTATATAGCCCTTCGTACATCAGCTGATATCTCAAAGTGCTGTACAGAAACCCAGCCTAAAACCCCAAACAGCAAGCAATGCAGGTGTTGAAGCACGTTGGCTAGGAGAAACTCCCTAGAAAGGCCAAAACATAGGAAGAAGCCTAGAGAGGAACCAGGCTATGAGGGCTAGCCAGTCCTCTTCTGGCTGTACCGGGTGGAGATTATAACAGAACATGGACAAGATGTTCAAATGTTCATAAATTACCAGCATGGTCAAATAATAGGTCTGGGACAGGTAGCACGTCCAGTGAACAGGTCAGGATTCCATAGCCGCAGGCAGAACAGTTGAAACTGGAGCAGCAGCACAGCCAGGTGGACTGGGGACATCAAGAAGTCATCATGCCAGGTAGTCCTGAGGCATGGTCCTACGGCTCAGGTCCTCCCGAGAGAGAGAAAGAAAGAGAGAAAGAGAGAATTAGAGAGAGCATACTTAAATTCACACAGGACATATAAGACAGGAGAAGTAATCCAGATATAACAAACTGACCCTAGCCCCCCGACACATAAACTACTGCAGCATAAATACTAGAGGCTGAGACAGAAGGGGTCAAGAGACACTGTGGCCCCATCCGATGAAACACCCGGACAGGGCCAAACAGGAAGGATATAACTCCACCCACTTTGCCAAAGCACAGCCCCCACACCACTAGAGGGATATCTTCAACCATCAACTTACCATCCTGAGACAAGGCCGAGTATAGCCCACAAAGATCTCCGCCACGGCACAACCCAAGGGAGGGCGCCAACCCAGACAGGAAGATCACATCAGTGACTCAACCCACTCAAGTGACGCACCCCTCCTAGGGACGGCATGAAAGAGCACCAGTAAGCCAGTGACTCAGCCCCTGTAATAGGGGTGAATGGTAAATGGATTCAAGGGGATCCTAAAGGGCTGCACAATCCAAAAGGGCTGTGATTGGTTAATGACCAATAATGTCAAGTTCTAGGCATAAAAAGTGTCATATCAGAGAGGCACTCTGGGAAATGTATATGGTTTAAGAGTATATTGTTCCTAGCAGTATGTCTAATAACACACTAAATAAAAATGGACGTTTTGAGATATTCATAGTAATATCTTTAATGTTAATTAACTTAATGTAAACGTTATTCTTTTAGAATCTCGACATAATCCATTTGTTAGAGCACACTATAAGGAGTATAATGACATCGATATGTTGTCTGTTTCATGTACGGTTCACGGATCATAGGGTCTTACGCTTTGATCACAGTGACAGCATCATCTGGACATGTGTGCAACAAAAGTCTATATTCACCTTCCGCTACCATTTCTGTCAAGCAGTCTACGCATACAGTTTGACGCATACGTTCGATAAATCTAACGAATGCACCACACAGAACGAACGCACTGCAACTGTCTCTGCAACGCAATGCTGCAAGGCAAACACAGCGTTCTATTGGAAAAGAATGTACTTCTGGTGTACCAAAATGCTATGACGCTGTCGGTGTGATCATGCATAGGTCTAAAAAGCACCTAAAATGGCCACTATCAGGATAACAAAAAAAAGAGTGTGATACAACTGATAAAAGCATTTCAAACACCCTTCCTCCCAATGAAGTTTCTATGTGAGAATTGCCATAACAATCTGACATACCCAAAATATTTTCCGCTCCCGCTGGCATTGAATCGCCTTAACACCCTTTCTCAATAGCACTTCCCCTCACACCCCCCCCACATTGCTCTCCCCCTCTCTCACAGTAGATGTGCACTTCTGGCCAGCACAGATGTGGTTAATAGGATGATGGTGTGCAGGCCTTTCAGTGCAGTAAGGGGGCCCTGCCTGCACAGCCCGGTCAGCTTAAATAACCAAATAATCTGCATTTCTGAAAACAATGGCTTCCTGACATCTCTACGACCCCTCACCTTATCATTCTGGGGTCATGGAGCCTAAACTTGAACCCTCCCCCCTCCAAAGCGGTTGGACGCCTGCCACCTCTGTTTAACCCCACAGGCTGCCGAGGAACCCTGCCTGAGCGTAGACTCAGACCCATAGCAGAGTGGAGTGAGCCAGAGCCAAACCAGACCCAGCTGCTGGGTCCTGCCTCCTCCTGCCTCCCCTCTATGTCTGCTCTGCTCCAGGCACGGAGGACAATGAGAGAGGCTTGGCTCTATGATGGGACAGATTGTTATTATCCAGACAAACTGAATACCCTAATGAACAACAGTCTCAGTGTTGTGGTGATGTCCGCCTCCATATTGAAACAGTCTCCGTTTTGTATCCTACAATCCCAATAAGAGGTGTCAGGTCAAAATGACCATCAGTCTATCAAAAGCTATTGTATTTTTCTCTCTCAAGTTATGACTTTGGGCTAGGGAACATGGAGATGATTTTTTAATTTGGATCCAAGCATTATGGACATCCAGCATTTTTGATCGTCAATATTAGTATGCATATTAGTGTGCAGTCTAGGTAACAAGGTCAGTTAGTGGCCTCATGAAACGGAACAGTGTTCGTCTGAGCAGTGTCTGTGAAGATGAAACAAGATGAAAAGCCAAATCCCCACTGACACACCAAGACGTTTTGAAGAGCTTCATGGCTTGTTTACTCCAGGCTTGGCTGAGTGAAGGAGTGGGCAAGGGGCCTGAAGGAACAGATGGTGTTCAGCTCCAGCTCCATTAAGCTGCCTTGTGGGCTACAATATGTAACATCACTGGATGGACAAAATGGCCGCTTTTAAAAATGAAGTCTGCTTCATGTGCCTCTTACACTGATGTACTACACTGTTATTACCCAAGCTGCTTGCGTACTACTTCCACAAAAGTCTCAACAAAGTCTTGTGCATGTGTGAGAAATCAGCTTTGTCGAATACATCTGTAACTGATAACTGTAACTGTAACTGATCTATGATGAATACACTGTTTACTGAACAGTGTATTGAAGTGAATGTTTCAAAGAAGGTTGTTCAGTTCCCAAATGAATCAAAAGGCAGATAAAAATGACCCTGACCATAAAAGTGTCCTTCCCTCCTGCAAGCACATTTTTCATCCAAACCAAACTAACAAAGAAACCTTCAGGTGTGTGTAAGACATAAGTGCCTCTTAAATTCAAGATGTAGTGTTAACTGAGCCGAACGCAAATAAACGTCAGCAGCACCAGTGCCATATGAATGTTCAAGGCCCTCAGCCATCTGCAATACAAGTCATACATGAACAGAACAATGAATCCCCTTTGCTATTTTTCCAGACATATGGAACGGTTTAGTTGAACAATGGCCAGTGTATCCTCTCCAAGACCATATACTCAGCAAAAAAAGAAACATCCCTTTTTCAGTACCCTGTCTTTCAATGATAATTCATAAAAATCCAAATAACTTCACAGATCTTCATTGTAAAGGGTTTAAACACGGTTTCCCATGCTTGTTCAATGAACCATAAACACTTAATGAACATGCACCTGTGGAACGATCCTTAAGACACTAACAGCTTACAGACGGTAGGCAATTAAGGTCACAGTTATGAAAACTTAGGACACTAAAGAGGCCTGTCTACTGACTCTGACAAATACCAAAATAAATATGCGCAGGGTCCCTGCTTATCTGTGTGAATGTGCCTTATGCATGCTGCAAGGAGGCATGAGGACTGCAGATGTGGCCAGGGCAATAAATTGCAATGTCCGTACTGTGAGACGCCTAAGACAGCGCTACAGGGAGACAGGATGGACAGCTGATTGTCCTCGCAGCGGCAGACCCCGTGTAACAACACCTGCACAGGATTGGTACATCCGAACATCACACCTGCGGGACAGGTACAGGATGGAAACAACAACTGCCCCAGTTACACCAGGAACATACAATCCCTCCATCAGTGCTCAGACTGTCCGCAATAGGCTGAGAGAGGCTGGACTGAGGGCTTGTAGGACTGTTGTAAGGCAGGTCCTCACCAGGCAACAACGTCGCCTATGGGCACAAACCCACCGTCGCTGGTACAGACAGGACTGGCAAAAAGTGCTCTTCACTGACGAGTCGCGGTTTAGTCTCATCAGGGGTGATGGTCGGATTCGCGTTTATCGTTGAAGGAATGAGCGTTACACCAAGGCCTGTACTCTGGAGCGGGATCGATTTGGAGGTGAAGGGTCCGTCATGGTCTGGGGCGGTGTGTCACAGCATCATCGGACTGGGCTTGTTGTCAGAAATGTTAAAATAATGTAGGAGACTATAACACAATAGATATGGTAGGAGAAAATCCAAATAAAAAAACAACCGGAGAGAGAGCCCATGCTCTTACAATGTAAAGTATAGGGGCATACTCAATTCTAGCTCCCAGGTTGCAATTCCCATGGCTTCCACTGGGTGTCAGCAGTCTTTGTTCAAGGTTTCAGGTTTGTAACTTGAAAGACAAGAAATAATGTTTTTTTGTACAGGGACTGGAAATTCGTGTTTGCTCGCCCCATGAAGACAAGACGCATCTGCTAAAATTCCTTTCTCTGCATGTTGAACGAATGGATTACTCAAATCGATGGCGCCAACTAAACAGACTTTTGGGGATATAAAGAAGCATTTTATCTAACAAAACGACACTACAAGCTGGGACCCTTTGGATGAGAAATCAGAGGAAGATTTTTAAAAAGAAGTTAATATTTAATCGCTATTTGTGAATTTATGAAACCTGTGCCGGTGGGAAAATATTTTGATGTGGGGCGCCGTCCTCAAACAATCTCATGTCATGTTTTCGCTGTAATAGCTACTGTAAATCTGTCACACCCTGACCATAGTTTATTTGTATGTTTCTATGTTTTTGTTGGTCAGGGTGAGATCTGAGTGGGCATTCTATGTTGGATGTCTTGTTTGTCTATTTCTATGTCTGGCCTGATATGGTTCTCAATCAGAGGCAGGTGTTAGTCATTGTCTCTGATTGGGAACCATATTTAGGCAGCCTGGGTTTCACTGTGTGTTTGTGGGTGATTGTTCCTGTCTCTGTGTTTTGCACCAGATAGGGCTGTTTTCGTTTTTCGCACGTTTGTTATTTTGTTAGTTTAATCGTGTATAGTTTCTTTATTATTATAAAATGAATAACAACCACGCTGCATTTTGGTCCACTCCTCCTTCCCACAACGAAAGCCGTGACAAAATCGGACAGTGCAGTTACATTAACAATAGTTTAAGCTTTCAACTGATATAAGACACTTGTATGTACCTAAATGTTTAATATCCATAATTGTTATGATTATTTACGCCTATCCCCCTAAGCAAGCAGTGTTATTTCCGTTATGGTGGTGCTTGTCAGTATTAACAATATTAATCTGATGCCTCAACCTGGGCTTGAACACATCGCCGAAAATCACCCTCGAAGCAACGTTACCCATGGCTCCACAAATGACACAGCTCTTGCAGAACAATGGAAACAACTACCTCAAGGTCTCAGGGCGAGTGATGTCACTGATTGAAATGCTAACTCGCAAGCCTTTTCACAGCGGTTACATTAGTGTCTCGGATCTGCAGTTGTGGTCAACTCAATGCTGGGGTCACTGTGTAGTAGGTTTAGGGGATGAATGTGCTAAACTTACTCCTCAGCCTGAAGTGTAACCACTTATGCCGCCAAATTGTAAATTTGTGAGATGCTTCGGGAGGACGGTCACGTGTACTAGCAAGGCAGAGGTCCTGGGTTCAAGCCTCAGTTCGAGCCGAGGAAGGAGGAAGTGGTACTTGCTTAGCAAGCAGCGTGACATCCATTACACATGCTTACATACATGCATCAGTGTGTATGTGATCCAGACTGGAGGGAGACTCTGGCGGATCCGGACTGGAGGGAGTTCCGGACTGTGACCCGTCGTGGTAGGTTCCGGACTGCGACCCGTCGTGGTAGGTTCCGGACTGCGACCCGTCGTGGTAGGTTCCGGACTGCGACCCGTCGTGGTAGGTTCCGGACTGCGACCCGTCGTGGTAGGTTCCGGACTGCGACCCGTCGTGGTAGGTCCCGGACTGCGACCCGCCGTGGTAGGTTTCGGACTGCGAGCCGTCGTGGTAGGTTCCGGACTGAGACCCGTCGTGGTAGGTTCCGGACTGAGACCCGTCGTGGTAGGTTCCGGACTGTGACCCGCCGTGGTAGGTTTCGGACTGCGACCCGTCGTGGTAGGTTCCGGACTGCGACCCGTTGTAGGAGGTTCCGGTCTGCGGCCCATCGTAGGAGGTTCCGGTCTGTAGACTGTTGCCGGACGCTCTGGACTGGGTACTGTTGCCGGACGCTCTGGACTGGGTACTGTTGCCGGACGCTCTGGACTGGGTACTGTTGCCGGACGCTCTGGACTGGGTACTGTAGCCGGACGCTCTGGACTGGGTACTGTAGCCGGACGCTCTGGACTGGGTACTGTAGCCGGACGCTCTGGACTGGGTACTGTAGCCGGACGCTCTGGGCTGGGTACTGTAGCCGGACGCTCTGGGCTGGGTACTGTAGCCGGATGCTCTGGACTGGGTACTGTTGCCGGACGTTCTGGACTGGGTACTGTTGCCGGACGCTCTGGACTGGCGAGGCGCACTATAGGCCTGGTGCGTGGTGCCGGCACTGGTGGTACCGGGCTGGGGACACGCACCTCAGGGCGAGTGCGCGGAGCAGGAACAGGGAGTACTGGACCCTGGAGGCGCACTGGTGTCCTGGTGCGTGGTGCCGGCACTGGTGGTACTGTGCTGGGGACACGCACCTTAGGGCGGTTCGGGGAGCAGGCACAGGACGTGCTGGGCTGTGGAGGCGTACTGGAGGTCTGGAGTGTAAAGCTGACACAACCCGTCCTGGCTGGATGCGCACTGGAGACACCGTGCACTTCTCTGCATAACAAGGTGCCTGACCAGTTACACGCTCCCCACGGTAAGCACGAGGAGTTGGCTCCACATATTTATTTAGTGAAATGCACAAAAAAAAAATAAAGAACGAAACGTGAAGTCAATGAAGTGCTAACAAGCAACTAAACATAAACAAATCCCACAAAAACAGGTGGGAAAATAACGACTTAAATATGATCCCCAATTAGAGAGAATGATTACCAGCTGCCTCTAATTGGTAATCATACAAAACACCAACATAGAAAAGAAACTAGAACACAACATAGACATAGAAATACTAGATCACCCCCTATTCACGCCCTGACCTACTATACCATTGAGAAACAATGGCTCTCTATGGTCAGGGCATGACAGTATCATTGTGCATGTGTGTATATTAATAAATGTATCATTGTGCATGTGTGTATATTAATAAATGTATCAGTGTGTATGTGTGCATATAAATAAACGTATCAGTGTGTATGTGTGCATATTAATACATGTATCAGTGTGTATATTAATCAATACATCAGTGTCAATACATGTTAATCGCATATTAATCAATACATTTACATTTACATATTAATCAATACATCAGTGTGTATGTGCGCATATTAATCAATACATCAGTGTGTATGTGCACATATTAATCAAAACATCAGTGTGTATGTGCACATGTTAATCAATACATCAGTGTGTAGGTGTGCATATTAGTCAATACATCAGTGTGTATGTGCACATATTAATCAATACATCAGTGTGTATGTGCGCATATTAATCAATACATTAGTTTGTATGTGCACATATTAATCAATACATCAGTGTGTATGTGCACATATTAATCAATACATCAGTGTGTATGTGCGCATATTAATCAATACATCAGTGTGTATGTGCACATATTAATCAATACATCAGTGTGTATGTGCGCATATTAATCAATACATCAGTGTGTATGTGCACATATTAATCAATACATCCGTGTGTATGTGTGCATATTAATCAATACATCCGTGTGTATGTGTGCATATTAATCAATACATCAGTGTGTATGTGCACATATTAATCAATACATCAGTGTGTATGTGCACATATTAATCAATACATCCGTGTGTATGTATGCATATTAATCAATACATCCATGTGTATGTGCACATATTAATCAGTACATCAGTGTGTATGTGCACATATTAATCAATACATCAGTGTGTATGTGCACATATTAATCAATACATCCGTGTGTATGTGCGCATATTAATCAATACATCAGTGTGTATGTGCGCATTGTGACGTAGAAGTCCGTCACTGGCCGCGGGCAGCATTTGGTTCTTTAACGCACACACATATTCATCACTCCTCCCTGCGCCATTATAAGATAAGTTAACAATGTGGGTCGACACACAAATTAACTTCTGTCTCGGTGCATGCATTTCACACTTGTCAATGTTCATATTTGAGAGATACAATAATTATTATACTTATCAATGTTGTGGATGAGCGCATTGTTTGTTTGTTCTGTTCCTCTCTCTCCATCTCTGTAGCTTCCGGGTATGCTGGAAAAGGACCCGAGCTAAAGGAATTGGGTTGGCTTTATAGTGCCTGTCCCAAATGGCTCATTAATGCATATGGGCATATTGAAAGATATTGTCAGTAGTGATGTAATGTTGTAAATGTTATGTTGTGATATTGTTTAAAACCGTGTTGCAATGTATATCCTTTAGTATGTTTAGTTCATGGAAAATGTAGGTTTGATTGATTAATTGATTAATTAATTAGGGTTAATTGTTCTGAGGGGAGGGGCTAGCCCTACAAAAGGAGCCTCTCTTTTAGTCATGGAGAGGCAATTTGGATTGAGCTGTGGATGGGGCAGCATTGTTTTTAAGCTGTCCCATAAGGTAGACGTTGATGGCAGTACTGTTGTTTTTTGTTCCGGAATCACTTGTAAATAAACACCTTTGCACAGAAGAACTTTTGCGGTTCCGCCATCTTTTTATTTTGATAGAGGTTAGGTTATCCAGTTTAGCCAGTTTAGCAATACATCAGTGTGTATGTGCGCATACATCTGGCCTATTAATCAGTGTGTATGTGTGCACACATACGTTAATCAATACATCAGTGTGTATGTGCGCATATTAATCAATACATCAGTGTGTATGTGCACATATTAATCAATACATCAGTGTGTATGTGCGCATATTAATCAATACATCAGTGTGTATGTGCGCATATTAATCAAAACATCAGTGTGTATGTGCACATATTAATCAATACATCAGTGTGTATGTGTGCATATTAATCAATACATCAGTGTGTATGTGCACATATTAATCAAAACTTCAGTGTGTATGTGCACATATTAATCAATACATCAGTGTGTATGTGCCTTGTTTCAGTGTGTGTGCACGTACGTATGTGCCAGTGTGTATTATAGTTACAAATTCTGTTTGCAGTCAGTACATCATTTATTTATTCATTCAAGTAGTCAATAGTAGTATTCTAGTGGTGTAATCAATGGGTTTCTCACTTGCAGTCTTAAGGCTGAATGCTGTTCATTGCGGTCGACTCCATCTAGTGCAGAATCAGTCTGGGGCTATTGCACAGCTTCATTCGTCTTCCTTTGATCTCCCTGCCACAGGAGCACAAGGCTAGATTATCACACTGAAATACTGCTCCTTACTCATCTTTGATCTGAGCTCTCTCACCTCCTCTGGTGTTGTGAAGAATACCTTGTTCATGTACTCAAGGAGAAACTGGAATAGAAAGGTCACCCCGAAGCTAAGTGTGCAAGGCTTAGGGAAACAATGCAACAGTTTCATGTTATTACCAATGATTAAGGTACATAATTCTGGAAGACAGTTTTTACAATGTGATTACATCTATCATTATAGAGCCAATTGTTTTCTTCTTAAACACAGAAAAGAAAATGGGGTAGAGAGGCTTGAGGGAAAGAAAGAATGCAGACAGACAGACAGACAGATATATAGATAGAAAAATATAGAAAGAGATGCAGACAGACAGACAGATATATAGATATAGAAACAGACAGACAGACAGACAGACAGACAGACAGACAGACAGACAGACAGACAGACAGACAGACAGACAGACAGACAGCAGTGGGTGGGTTAGGCTGAGACTGAAAGAGAGAGAGAGCAGCGGGTAGGTTAGGCTGAGAGAGAGAGAGAGAGAGAGAGAGAGAGCGGGTGGGTTAGGCTGAGAGAAAGAAAAGGTTAGTGTGGGTGGGTTAGGCTGAGAGAGAGAGAGCAGCGGGTGGGTTGGCTGTGAGTTAGAGCTGAGAGAGAGTGTGGGTGGGTTAGGCTGAGAGAGAGAGAGAGAGAGAGAGAGAGAGAGAGAGAGAGAGAGAGAGAGAGCAGTGGGTGGGTTAGGCTGAGAGAGAGAGAGAGCAGTGGGTGGGTTAGGCTGAGAGAGAGAGAGAGCAGCGGGTGGGTTAGGCTGAGAGAGAGGGCAGGCTAAGAGGGAGAGAGAGAGAGTGGCCTTGCTGGACCCAGAGCTTTTACATAAGCCAGCCTTTATGTTACCAAATGAAGTAATGCAACCAGTGTCGATGCAACCACTCTCTGTTTCCTAGGAAACCATACATTGATTTTTCATAAAATAAACATTGTGTAAGGAGACCAGCTGGTGGGACTCACAGTTAAACATGCTTCTCATCAAATACAGTCGCTGAATTGAGCAACCATCGGGTCATTTTTCAGGACCAGATAAACAAAACACAAGTATTGAATCAGGGCTTGCAAAACATAATCAATATTCCATTTGATTATTATTCTATCAAACATACATATTTCATCCAGCCTGTGATCTGGGAGCCAAGCCGAAAGAAGTCCTAAAAAATGTCCTTTGAAACTGCCCAGAAATGCCTGGAACATTCAAACATACAAAGCCTTATGCATTTTCTCCAAGCCATGGAGCCAGCAGGAGAAAAGAGGCTATCTATCCATCCTAGATTTCTTGGCTGTCGCATGGGCAAACAGAGCAGGAAAACTCACTGACGGACTGAGAATAATCATAAAGGACAGGTTTGAACGGATTCCATTTTATTCGAACAATTCAAATGGAACTGTGGGTTTGGGACTGACTGCCTAGCCTCTGAGCACAAAAGCCCATTCTCTTCTGCGTTTGTAGTAATGTCATTTATTTGAGCTCCTCCGAGTCGGTTTTCTGTTGCCAGTCAATGTGAACTCAGATTTCCCTGGTACTGTAACGGTTCTCGTCTGGTGAAGGAGAAGCGGACCAAAATGCAGCGTGGTATTTTTGAGACATGTTTAATGACGATGAAAAAACACGAACAATACAAAAACAACAAACGGAACGTGAAAACCTATACAGCCTATCTGGTGAACACAAACACAGAGACAGGAACAATCACCCACGAAATACTCAAAGAATATGGCTGCCTAAATATGGTTCCCAATCAGAGACAACGATAATCACCTGACTGATTGAGAACCGCCTCAGGCAGCCATAGACTATGCTATACACCCCCAAGACAAAACACACCACAAAAAACCCATGTCACACCCTGGCCTGACCAAATAAATGCAGACAAACACAATATACTTCGACCAGGGCGTGACAGGTACTCAATACATACAAGGAATAAGCCGTATTGCTGAATCCTGTTTCTTCTTCTCACACGTGTTGAGAAATCATTGTGGACCAGTGTGTCAAGGCAATGATAAGAAGAGAAAATCAAGACCTTGTAACAAGTCTACATCTGTAAACATATTCCCTATTCCAGAGAGAGGGTTTTGTCAGTGCTTTATGTGATCACCATGAGAGAGCAGCAAGGACCATAAGATGCTAACACACTTCATAAGCTCTATGAGAATATCTGTGAGGAAGAAGGTGACAACCACCCATAATAACAGCTCAACAGGCTGATCTCCGTTATTGTTCTTTGGGGGACCGTTTCCCATCTTACTGCAGAGCTGCTGGTTCTCAGTCTTGGTGCTATTGGACTGTCCTTACTCCAGGAGCAGTGATGATGGGCCTCTCAGCCTACTAAGGACCGGGTCTTGCCATTCAACCAGAGGGATGATGGATGACAACCAGTTCCACTGGTGCAGATAACACTGTGGGAGAGGCTGCGCTGAGTCACGTAACCACCTGTCAGCGGCCCATTCATCAACACTTGGGGCGGGGGTGGGAGGGGTGCACAAGACTCTTTATCACGGAGATTGTATCAAGGGCACTTTTGAAGAGGGACTTCATAGATGTCTAGGACATGTACATTTCCGGCATACTTAATGCTATAAATGTTATGGAGCATATTCATGTTCTGGGCTTCAAAGAAAAGTCAACATGCAGGAGTTGACTTTGGGGAGGGAGCCTGCCTGCCTGCCTGCCTCAAGTCTATGTCTGGTATTTGCATTATGTTACAGTATTAGTATGTCTCTCAAACACACAAGTCCCTGACATATCATTGATAGTATTGCATAGCTACTGAAAAACGTTCCCATCCCGGCTTCATGTTAATGAATGAAATTGTAACACAGTTGCCAAATCTTTATTTTTTTTTCTCACATGTCAGGCTCCGTTCTTGATGTGGCAGAGGTGATAAAGCGCTAACTAAATCTGGACTGAGTGCAGCAGTAACACAACCTTCAGCCATGGGGCCTGCTAAGCTTGCAAGCAGTGTGCCACCACACAGTTCCTGGAGACCAAGGGATTGGTGATAGACACCCAACATGTGTTTTCCATAGCTATCCTTAAAAACTGGAATGCCAATTAGAGTAGTATTCTCACTGACCTTTTTCCACTGGAGCATCATTCAGAAGATAGAGGAAGATATAGGAAGATAGAGTCAGACACAGAAAAGGATATAGAGAGGGATGCTGCCATACTTGCGGCATGCTAACACACAATGGCTTCCATTCTGTGTAAACTCCTCATTCACAAACATGTCCAATTGATTCGTGGACCTGGCAACAAACTGACAGATAGTGTTTTGTTATGTAAAGGTTATGCTGGATATGAATGCACATGATGGTGCTGCTAAGTATGGAGGGGAAATCTCTCAAACTATTTACCATGATGACCATTGATGAAGACACATGATTGAAAGCAATAAATTAGCAGGCACTTATCAACACATCAAATGTGTTGATACAAAAACACATGAATTGCTGTTTATTTATTGAAAAGTATCTAAAGTTGTTAAATATAATAGCAGTTCTGCTTGCATGTTCAGGTGTTTAAATGTATTTTAAATAGTATTTGTTTTTTTTGTTTTTTTTTGAGGAGCTGTATGTAAAAACAACTACGTTTTAGCTCTTCAAATGATGTTTGTCTCTTTGAGCAGGTCCAGGGATTTTAGTAAAGTGGTAGTCTCGGGGAAAGCCCAGAAGACTGCACATACTGTATAGTCTCTATATACGTACAGTAATGCCATGTGAGGGGGACACATTCCGGAGCCCTTGAATGACACAGACATCTATACATGAGAAGGAGAGAGAGAAAGAGAGAGAGTTGCCACAAGAAAAGGGCAACCAGTGAAGAACAAACACCATTGTGCATTTTGGTACTATTTGCACATCGTTACAACACAGTATATAGACATAATGACATTTGAAATGTCTTTATTCTGTTGGAACTTGTGAGTGTAATTGTGAGTGTAATATTTACTGTTTATATGTACATTTATGTTGTCACTGTTGTTTATCCATTTCACTTGCTTTGGCAATGTAAACATATGTTTCCCATGCCAATAAAACCCCTTGAATTGAAACTGAATAGAATCGAGAGAGTGAGAGATAATATACAGTTAAAGTCGGAAGTTTACATACACTTAGGTTGGAGTCATTAAAACTTGTTTTTCAACCACTCCACAAATGTATTATTAACAAACTATAGTTTTGGCAAGTTGGTTAGGATATCTACTTTGTGCATGACACAAGTAATTGTTCCAACAATTGTTTACAGACAGATTATTTCACTAATAATTCCCTGTATCTCAATTCCAGTTGGTCTGAAGTTCACATACATGAAGTTGACTGTGCCTTTAAAAAGCTTGGAAAATTACAGAAAATGATGTCATGGTTTCAGAAGCTTCTGATAGGCTAATTGACACTATTTGAGTCAATTGGAGGTGTACCTGTGGATGTATTTCAAGGCCTACCTTCAAACTCAGTGCCTCTTTACTTGACATCATGGGAAAATCAAAAGAAATCAGCCAAGACCTCAGAAAAAGAAATGTAGACCTCCACAAGTCTGGTTCATCCTTGAGAGCAATTTCCAAACGCCTGAAGGTACCACGTTAATCTGTACAAACAATAGTACGCAAGTATAAACACCATGGGACCAGGCAGCCATCATACCGCTCAGGAAGGAGACACGTTCTGTCTCCCAGAGATGATCGCACTTTGATGTGAAAAGTGCAAATCAATCCCAGAACAACAAGATGAAGATGCTGGAGGAAACAGGTACAAAAGTATCTATATCCACAGTAAAACAAGTCCTATATCAACATAACCTGAAAGGCCGCTCAGCAAGGAAGAAGCCACTGCTCCAAAACCGGCATAAAAAAAAGCCAGACTACGGTTTGCAACTGCACATGAGGACAAAGATTGTACTTGTTGGAGAAATGTCCTCTGCTTTGATGAAACAAAAATAGAACTGTTTGGCCATAATGACCATTGTTATGTTTAGAGGGTAAAAGGGTGAAGCTTGCAAGCCGAAGAACACCATCCCAACCGTGAAGCACGGGGGTGGCAGCATCATGTTGTGGGGGTGCTTTGCTGCAGAAGGGACTGGTGCACTTCACAAAATAGATGCCATCATGAGGATGGAAAATTATGTGGCTATATTGTAGCAACATCTCAAGACAACAGTCAGGAAGTTAAAGCTTGGTCGCAAATGGGTCTTCCAAATGGACAATGACCACAAGCATACTTCCAAAATTGTGGCAAAATGGCTTAAGGACAACAGAGTCAAGGTATTGGGGTGGCCATCACAAAGCCCTGACCTCAGTCCTATAGAAAGTTTGTGGGCAGAACTGAAGAAGCGTGTGCGCGAGCAAGGAGGCCTACAAACCTGACTCAGTTACACCAGCTCTGTCAGGAGGAATGTGCCAAAATTCACCCAACTTATTGTGGGAAGCTTGTGGAAGGCTACCCAAAACATTTGACCAAAGTTAAACAATTTAATGGCAATGCTACCAAATACTAATTGAGTGTATGTACACTTCTTACTCCTGGGAATGTGACGAAAGAAATAAAAGCTGAAATAAATCATTCTCTCTACTATTATTCTGACATTGCACATTCTTAAAATAAAGTGGTGATCCTAACTGACCTAAAACAGGGCATTTTTACAAGGATTAAATGTCAGGAATTGTGAAAAACTGAGTTTAAATATATTTGGCTAAGGTGTATGTAAACTTCAGACTTCAACAGTATATATAGAGATAGATAGAGAGAGTAAAAGACAGAGAGAGAGAGAGACAGGAAAGATAGAGAAAACGATATATAGACAGAGAGAGAGAGAGAGAGCGATCGAGAGAGCAAGAGAGAGAAAGGGGGGGACTAGAGGGCAGAAGAGAGTGGGTCTACTCCATACCTAAGTCAAACATGGGGGAGAGTGTGTCGTGAGACGGACATTCCCCCGGGGTCGACTCCCAGCAACACAGTATGAGAAACTATGAGGACATACATGGTCTATGGTAGATTGGTCTCCGTTGCTCCCCTCCAGTGGTTTTCCATAAAAATCACATAGAAAGAAAAGACATGAACTACATTACAAATTCATGCTGGGAAAAAATTCTAATCAGTGGCAAGCTTCCTCTTAACATATTATTTAACTTCTTAGAGAAACAGATACTATATAAGTATTACCTCTAAAAACACCACTTTACACCTGAATACCAGGTCTGGGACAGAGACAAAGAGGTTGTGTTCTGTGCACCCAAGTGCCAAAAGCAATACTTTGATATGGAAGATATACCTGTCTCCCCACTTGTCGTATGTAAAGCTAGCTTTCTACACAAGATAGGACTGGTCTGGAGTCAGTTGAGAGCAATGTGATTAATGTACCCACAGGCAGGCAGGCCTGATCCCAGCTAGCACACACTGACGAGCATAATTAAAAGGCTTCAACTGTAACTCTGCTCTCGCCTGTGGCCATGGCAGAGAGAGAAGTGAGAGGCTTGTATATGGGTTGTGACGCAAGCTTTGCACAATGAAAGAAACAACTGTGTGAGTGTTGAGGGGCATGAATTCACATGTGCTCCCTCGCTCTCTCACACACACACACACACACATTATATCATACACACACAGGCGTACTCCCACGTACTGTACATTACTCAGAAACACACACGCTGTTGAACAAATAGGCGCACACACAGTCACGCTTCACTCTCACACACACCCCACTAGGCAAAAACTGGTTGAATCAACGTTGTTTCCACGTCGTTTCAACATCAACAACAAGAAATGTGGAAAACTGATTGGATTTGCGAAAAGTAATCAATGTAAATTGATGTTGTCTTTTTTCACACTTTAATCTATATCCAACGTCATGGTGAAATGTTTTGTTGATTTCACATTGAATTTAGGTTAGTTGACATTTCAACCAAATGTAAATCTTAAATAGACGTTGAACTGATGTCTGTACCCAGTGGGACCTTACAGTACTGCTTTACCTGTCACAGACAGAAAATCCATAACGCAGAATGCAACATTAAGATCACATCTATAAAATCACTACTGCATGTGAAGGCAATGTAAATAGAGGGACTATAGAACTGGAGGGTAAATGAGCTGACCTAGCACAACACTGACTGAGAGTGGAAACTGTCCAGTGTGTGTACCACTACAAATAGTACCTCTACATATTAGAGTAATGGAGATAGTTTGCAGGGGCTGTGGATGGTGAGCAGTACTCCTAGCATGCTGTGCCTCTATTATTAACCATCATTAGACAGGAAATCTGACAAATATCGAGGATGACAGCACAGCAAAGCCATTTCAAATCCCATTTTATTTTTACCTAGTCCACAAAACCCATTTTTGAAGCAGTATTTAGTTGTCAGTTGTGTGGCGCCACAGACTTGCTAATAAACAGGGAGAAAGTGGAGAGTGACTTGCAGACGACACGCACGTTAAAGTGATTACCCATGAGCGGGCTGATGAGCGACTTCACCGTCCGCCCCCAGAGTATTATGCCTTCACCGGGAATATAGCTGGAAGAGTTTGGAAGCTCGAAGAGTTTGGAAGCTCGAAGAGTTTGGAAGCTCGAAGTGTTTGGAAGCTTGAAGAGTTTCCGACAATCACCATAATTTATAACAGACATTTCCATTGATACTTTCCCCACATGTCCATAAGATTTATATTATTGTTGCAAGTCTCCCAGGATCCTCTCTGCTCCTGTTGCTGCCAGGGGAGTAGCTGCCTATCAGCGCTCTCCTCTCTATGCCTCTAACATAAATAAATAAAACATTAATGAGGACTCACTTTCTCTCATCCCCCCTTCTCCCTTCTCTTTCACTCCCTACCTCCCTTTTCCCCCTCCTGCCTGCCCTCTCGCTCGTATTACAGTCCTGCATCTTCCCACACAGGCAGAAAGCAGAAGCTGCAGGTCGCCCGTCTGTCACTAGGTTATCATCAGGTTGAGAGAAAACAGCTGACTACACTCTCACGCTTGCAGTAGCCTATTGATGATAACAGCTATACTATTATCAATAGCCTGTCCATGAAATGTCATCTCCATGTAGTCGTTGACAGGTATGGTAGAACAGTGGGTTCACTAAAGTGCCAGGTTAGGACGTCACGACACCATCCACTACACCATGTGCATGTGGTGAACGGATATTGAGTACGGAGGTCTTCATCCCATTTTGAAGGGGTGCCTAGTCTCTCTGCCTGCTCCTCCCACGTCTATGATGGAATGGACCCTAAATGTCCCCCTGGGCAATCAATATGGCTAGTTATATTGACCAGGAGAGGTCATCACTCAAAGGTCACAAAGTAAATCATCTCAATATTCAACAAGTAACCTCCCAGCTCTGAACTTGCTGATACTGTAGCCCTTGCTACTGCCAGGCTCAACATTGCAGACAAGACTGCCATCTTGTGGATGAATCAGGGCTCTGGCTCTTAATCACTGACAGTGATGTGAAATGGGGTTCAATTATATGCAGAGTGGGATTGTATGTCACCAAAGATAATCCTTTATTTGCTTCTTAAAAAGGGTTGAGATTTTATAAGAGGGCCTGCTCACAAACTTTAAAGGGGTATAGATCTCTTACCTGAGAGTTGCCCTGCCTCTGTGGAAACCACAGGCGGCCAGTGGCACCTTAATTTGGGGAGGACGGGCTCATACTAATGTCCGGAACTGAATCCATGTGTTTGATACCATTCCATTTACTCCATTCCAGCCATTATTATGAGCCGTCCTCCCCTCAGCAGCCTCCTGTGATGGAAACACATCTGTCACACTTCCTCTACATCCCTTCAGTGCCACAAACACAAGAACATAAAGGTTAAGGTAAAAAAAAAACTTGTTCAATAGAGACATGATATGACACATAAGCCAATTTCATTGGAATGTATTTTTTAATTCATGTTGTAATATTATTATATTGTAAAAAAAATCTAATACAATTATGTAGAAAACTATGATAATTTGCATGATTTTTAAACATTTATAACTAAATGAAGTAGCCAATTATGGATATGGCAGCGTATTAGGAGGTGGTTAATCCCTCCAGGTCTGACATCAGAAATGGGTCTTCTTCTTTCATGGCCTGGGATGTTGGGATGCTGCAGAGCCTGCAAGAACAGAGAAGGTATATCAATTCATGCAGATAAATTAAGTGGAGATCATTTGTGCTCTCCTATGTGCCAGCTGCTGCGATTAAGATGATTGAGTGAGATCTATTTATGTTTAATTGAACACTATTTGAATTCATATCTTATATGTGTGCAATTATCAGTGGATTATTTTGTTTGAAATCATTTGTGATGATTGTGTATTTTATATTGCCCATCACTACCTGTAGGGAAATGGATTGATCCACCAACAGTGATACCAGTCATTATGGGAGAAAAGACAAAGGCCCCATTCTGAGCTGAGATTGTGATGGGTTGGACAGCAGAAGATCCCCTCCCTGCACCTGCTTCCCCAACTTGGCCTGGACCTCCTGCTAGAGCTAGAGAGAGAGGGAGAGAGAGAGAGAGAGAGAGAGAGAGAGAGAGAGAGAGAGAGAGAGAGAGAGGGGGGGGGAAATAGACATTAACATTTAACTGCATTTCTCCTTCATAATGGCTTACATTGTTCTGCCAGAATAGAACATAAGTGCAGTTTGAGAATCAGATCCAATGGATAATCCCTTCCTATCATAATGTACAGCTTTGAACCTGTTTTTAGACAGGGAATACATACTGTATATCTTCAAACCTGATGTATTACCTGTGTACTCATCATTTAACTCCATGGCAACATTTACTTGTCTAATCTCCTTCAGAATCGCCAGTGTGATCTTCACAGCATCCTTTGCCGTGTAAGTTTCCACCATTTTATCCACGGTGTCCTCCCTGTCAGCAAACTCCAACTCGGCCTTTGGGATAGAGCCGAAGCCATCCAACACATCACCCTTTATCAGGTGCCACTGAAAAGTCTTCAGATCAGATTTGCCCAGCTTCTTCAGAGTTTCCAGCAGCAGACCCGATTCTGAACGAGGCGCCATTGTAGGTCAATCACTAGACACAGAATATTAGAATAGGTGAGAAAAACGTGTAATTGTTCCTGTATTCCAGACGGTGTGGTATAAATAGAACTATTGTAACTACTCAGTGTTACACTGCACTTACTCTGTGGACCTTTGTAAAAGAGGGTTAAGGTTAAGGTTTGGGGCTGAGGTTAGGATTAGGGTTACTCTTGTAAGTACATTGTAACTTATTGCGGAAAAGGAAATGATCAATGAATACAGACGGGGATACAGCATTTCCAGTTTGAGACACTTATCAAGCAGAAAGAAAATCTGATTTGCTCTACAAATAATATATCTTACTGATTATGACCAACAACCAGAGAGACGGTATAGCATTTGTCTCTACAGATGACATTGTGGGTCAGGACATTGTGTAACTGCTCTATTTTGGGCTGGCTATTCGAGCTCCAGTCCACAATGTTGTTTAGAATGTAAATGGGGGACTCTGCAACTTCGGGCACTTTGGCCCTGCAAGCATTCAGAAATGAAAGCTTATTGAAACACCATTTTACCAGTATTATAATTGTCTTTGATTTGTCTAGAAATAATATCTGATAATGGCTGCAATTGTCCTATTCAGGGAATGTATATATTTTTATCATCAGACAGCCATAGACAAATATCATTTACATCACGTCATTAAATATCAATTTTAGTTGAAAATGAAATATAATACAATTCATTTCTTATATGTTTGTACATTAACTTGTAAGTGATTTTTAAGGTTTTCCTGATGCCTGAATGTATAAACTTGCCTTTGTGACAGCAGAAAACATTCATTTATCATGAAAAATATTATATTTCCACCCAACCTTTTTTGTGAGATTATGAAAACAACCATATGATTCCCCTATCTAAAACAAATCAATCAATGTAAATTATACATAATATACTAATTAACCTCAAAAAAATGGGCGGGGTGGAAATGACATCTGTGTGAAAGAAAACACACGAAAATGTGTTTTTATTGCAAATATTTTGAACAACAACCATTGTTCAACATGTAATCAATATAAGACAAAGTAATAGTCCAAAAGTAGCCAATGGGCAGTGCTCAAGGAAGTAGGCCAGTGTTTTTGAGAGATGGGCGCAGATAGCAGAGGGGTAATAGAAGAGCTCAGTGAGCAAAGTGAAACGGTATCATTTGTGGTACATCCAACACAGGTGTGGAGGGTCAACTGTTTGTGAGAATCACCAAAGTGAACTGCCTGGATTTCACTGGTGTATTTACACAGATTGTTCTCTGCAAAGTAAATATGCACTATGATCTCCTCTTTCTGCAGAATCTCTTTTAATTCTCTCAGTTTGGAGTATTGGTGTCAAATGCTGTACACGTGTTTCAATCCTTTGGAGAAAACCTCCAGTAGAATCTGCAGTGTGACACAAACCTTTTCTTTTACTGTCAGTCACACAGGGAACTTCTCTATCTTTCCCTCTTTATTTTTCCTCTCTCGCCTCAAGTTTTTCCCCCACTCAAACCATCATGTCTGCTCACCAGCATCAGAGTCCGATATTTCAGTTATTTTGTTTGGCAAAGGGAACGCTCTGTACATTCACTCTTTCTTCAGGTCCTCACAGCACAAAGACTCAATAAGGTTGTCATTGTTGCTGCAGCTGATCACTTTGTGATGCTGGAGTTTGTCCGCCAGGAACTGGGGGTTGGCGTGGGTTTTGCAGAGCCACGTGTCCCTATCCTGGACTGTTGGCTTGACAACCCAAAAAGGACATATTTTGCAGAATTAAAAGTAGGACATTTTAATCTCTGAATATTCCCTCTTGAACTTCTGATAAAGGTTCTGAATTGTCAAGGAGCTCTTCTGCTTTTTTTTGTTAGTGTGTCCTCTTTCCCTGTTGTTGCTCTGCTGTTGTCATCACGTTCATAGTCTCTTCTGTGGCTGTGCTAACTCTGTTTCACTGCTTTTTCCTGTGGAATATTGAGGTCGTCGTCATCGGAGGTCGTCGTCACCGGCCTATTAGCTGCCACTGATTGTCTTTCCTCCCCCTCCTTGTATGTTTAGTGGTAGCACCTGTTTATGTTTAATTAGTTTGTCTTTATTAGACAGCCGGCCCGCCTGGTTGTTGTGCGGGATTATTTCAGTGTAACCTTCGGCTCTGTTGTAGAGGTACGTGTTAGTACTTGGTCGTGAATTTTTCGTTGTACATTTTGATTCCCTGTGTTTGGGAACGTAACTATTGTGAGCACCCTGTGGTGCGTTGGTGCTATTAAAGACGCACAGCATTGAACTCTCTGTCTCCTGCATTTGACTCCACACCCACGACACCCGGAGTATTACAGGCTTTGACCAGACCATACTTTCTCAGGATGTTGCCTCTGAGCATTTTTGAAGCCATTTGTTTGTCCTTGGCACTGAGCATTTTTTGATACTTTTGCTTTAACTCTGCAATGATGGCATTTTGATAGAATAAAATCCTCGTCACGTTCTTCAGAGTTCCCTTCATTTGCTGTTTTGTCTTTGGGGAATCTTGTCTTTCTATTTTCTTCATCAGTTGATCATACCTTTTTTTGTATTTCTCAGCTTTCCGTAAAGTTTTATCAAGTTTGACATTTGTCATGCAAAGATCTCTGTGTTTTTGAGCGACCTCTTCCAAACCTCTCATTCCTGTTGCAGATGATGAGGAAGGGGTATCAACGCGTGCATCTGGGGCAGGTGAGTTAGGGGCAGGTATGTGGCCTCATGTTCTGGCTGCAAGTCATCTGGTGGCTGAGGTGGTGTGTTGCCTGATAGGTAGATCTCCATTGCAACTGTTCTCTTTAAAGTTTGTTTTGGTTGCATTTCTATTGTCTTCTCTTGTTTCTTTGTTCAGGCTTTGTAAGCTCGGAGATAGATTTCACTTCTCTTTTTTTCTTCTAGTATTTCTCCCTGTCTTTTTGCAGATGTTCCTGGTATCATATAGGATCTTTTTTTTTAATTTTCTTTCTGTCTGTGACCTCTGTGCTGCTTATGTGACTATCTTCTAAAAACAAAGAAAAATACTACTTAAATTTGCAACTTGTGCAAGCACACATTGGAGCATGAGAATATAGCATTATAATATCATGGATTTTTGTCATTTCCACCACATTCTGTCATTTCCAACACAGTTAACTTGGTGATAAAAATGACTGTGATGGAAATTATGTTTCTACAAGTTTTGGAGAAAAATTACAGGCTGCTTAGCATGCCTTGGCTAGTATTACAGCTAGCATATAGTTTACACTAAAAACATAAAATATATACATTTTCTATTCTACCACAAATTAAAGAAATTATAGCCTGTTTGGAAATGAAGGACAATAAAAATATTCTCTACATAAGCAATATTTACCAAGATTTACTTCAGCTTCTGTCACACCCTGGTCTTAGTATTTTATGTTTTCTTTATTATTTTAGTCAGGCCAGGGTGTGACTTGGGTTATTTATGTGGTGTGTTTTGTCTTGGAGTTTTTGTAGGTTATGGGATTGTGGTATAGTAGAGTTGTCTATGGTTGCCTAGAGTGGTTCTCAATCAGAGGCAGGTGTTTATCGTTGTCTCTGATTGGGAACCATATTTAGGCAGCCATATTCTTTGAGTGTTTCGTGGGTGATTGTTCCTGTCTCTGTTTGTTTGCACCCGATAGCGCTGTTTAGGTTTTTCACGTTACATTTATTGTTTTGTATTGTATCGTCTTTATTAAAGATGTATGAAGATAACCACGCTACATTTTGGTCCTCCTCTCCTTCGACACAAGAGAACCTTAACAGCTTCTGCACATCACATCTGGAACAACTGTCTGCTGCAGCCACGAGCTTGTCACAACATGTTTCCATG